>NW_017386067.1:463458-501198 GCF_000237925.1 Schistosoma mansoni
GATCACTGAGTTGGCATCCAACTGTGTTAATATCTAATTTCAATCAACCTATGATCTTGCGCAACCCTTTACTTATTTCCTGAGGGGGATAACTGTCTCAAATCCGACACGGGTTGAACTCCAATGGTCACAGCTTCTTACTAGAATCCATGATCAACTTAGTCAATAGATGGAGGGCTGCCAAAGATCATAGGTTGTTTGAAATTAGACATTAACACAGTTGGATGCCAACTCAGTGATCTAGAGGCTAAGAGTTCACGCGCGAGACTGAAGGTCCTGGGTTCGAGTCCCATATGCGGGATCATGAACACACACTGTCATAGATTCCCATACTAGGACGAAACGACCGTCGAGTTCCTTCAGGTTTTCAACGGTGATCTATTTTAGATCGACTCGTGATTTTAACAGTGAAATAGTTTAAATTTATTACTATTGTTCCTCAAACAAAAAAGAACTCTACCCTTATTCTCTATATCTGTTTCAGGGAATATATGTTAAATTTCTATCGTTTAGTGAGTTTAGTTCCAGAGACAGATTGTTTGATATCAAGTAAACTATCTGAATTCGACAATACAAATCATAATCTTGATACTAATATAATTAATAATAATAATGAAGTAATTAATGAATCATCTATTCGACCTTCCACACTTGGTGAATTATTAATCCCCTGTTTAGATTTAATTGATACTATACAATTGTCTGCAGATATTCGTTTGGCTAGTATACAACAAATACAAAAACGTCAAATTTTTCAATCTAAAGTAAATATATATATCTATTTGTATTATTTTGTTCATTACAATGTTTACTACTGAATTTAATTGGTATATATACTTCTTGAGTTGATTGTTCTAATACTACTATTCAGGTTTTAGTAGTTTAGTAAATAATATATCGGGCATTTGAATGTATTGGGTTTGTATTCTCAGTCTTTGAATACTAGAAAAAAGACAGTGAGATGAGCAAGTGAGTTCCAAATGGGACGAAACACACCTTAATTCTACTGATCATCATTAATTCACTTTAATAAATGTTTCTATTCGTATGCACATATGCTGACCAGTTGCAGTCCTAAACATCAATGGGAAGATTCAAACAAGTAATACTAAGTGAATTTAGACTTCACCCCATTGCACAAGCAAGTGGCTATCAGGACTCAGTGGCCGAGTGGATAACGCGATGGCGTTTGAAGCGAAAGGTACTGGGTTCGAGTCCCAGAGTGCACATGAACTCTGAGATGCAGGTACATCCAGCTGACGAGTCCCAAATAGCACGAAACACGCGTCAAACTGGATTCCACTGCTAACCACTATCCATCTTTGCTTACAATGCTTGTGAATTAAGTCTATATTGAGGCAATACGCACAGTTATGCACTTATGTCAATAAGAGACTGACCAGTTGCAGTCCTAAACATCAATGGGAATATTCAAACAAGTAATACTAAGTGGATTTTTTTCTATTCGTTTGTTTTCTCTGTATATATTTACATATGAGATTGTATTCTGTGTTAATATGAATAATAATATTCTTTGTGAGTTACAACCTTGCTAATTTATGATTTCAAGTTGTTTCTAATTGAAACACATTCAAGTCCAACTTTTCAGTCCTTATTTATTATTAGAAGCTGGAATTCGCATCTTCTCTTATTGTTATGGATACTCATGAAAATTGAGTTTTGTAGAGGCTCAAATCCAGCTTGAAGGTACTTTGTATATTAGGGGAGCATGCAGAGTAGTTCGGGGTGAGGAGAGCTGGAAAGTAGAAAAAACAAAAGAAAGCGTGGGCTAACAACTGAGCAAGCATACGCATTACACTTTTATTAAGGAGAGCAATTGGTAACAATTGACAATAACACAAGCTATACCGTTATTTAAAACCTAGAAGCACTGGATGGCCATTTCGTCCTAGTATAGGACTCCTGGACAGTGCGCATCCACGATCTCGCACACGGGACTCGAACCCAGGACTTTCGGTCTCGCGCGCGAACTTTTAGCTTCTAGATCATTAAGCCTGCAATTGTGGTTTAGTTTAGATAGACTCTTGATTCCAACTATGAAGATATTACTATCTCCACAAATCCCCAAACTGATAATAATAATATAAGTCTCAGATTAAGACGATTTTAACATTGAAATTAGAAGCAGACAGTTTAACCCGCTGCATGCTTTTCCGTTTAAATCCATTTTCTTGAAAGTAAATATCTATGGTTTCAAATGTCAAATTACTATCTATCTTGTTCTACTGAGTTCATAGACGTAAACTTCGCATTTAAGCATTAAAAACATAAAGTTTAATAAAAGGATCTGAATAAACATGATGATGTAGTAGAAAGAGTATAATACTAAAGTATACAGTATAGGCGATAACAATAAAAGACTGTTTGTATACAGATAAAACCGTGTACAATTAGTAAGTTAACATTACGTTATAGTGTGAGTGGAGCAAAATGTTTTTGTCACGAAAAGTCGAAGAATTAACGTTGTTAAACGTAATGAATTGATATTTCTACCATACTATACAAGTTCGTTGAACAACTGCAATGCTGAAAGCAGTAAACTTACGGCCTAAGGACCAAGTTATACTACCAGCTGTACTGGTTGTAAGGTATTTCCCTCAGATAGCCAGTATGTAGCACGATCTTATCCTTCTACAACAGAAGGAGGCGTTTAACAAAGATCAGTCCTGGTGGTAACATATTTCAGATTTCTTCTACCTACGACAAAACCTTGGACTGTACGGAATTAACACATTATCATTACTATTATGTTTATAGACGGTCTGTATGACTTTTTATTTATTTCGTTTTTTACAGTTCCTACGTCATTTTCCTAATTCTTTTGAAACTATCCATCTTACACATCCAATACTGAGTAGTCTTCAAGCCCCAAATAATCAAATTGGTGATTTATCATCATTTCCTCCAATGAAATCATGTCCTTTATCATCTCGTTGTACAGGTCCAGCATCAGCTAAAACATTAGCAGCATTGATTGAAGAGAATTATCTACCTTTAATTGAACCACCTTTACCTGGATCAACCGAAAAATCTCCACTGCCTGGTTTAAAACGTCGAATTAAACGTGCATTTTGTCAACCAAATAATGTTGATATAAATCCTATATTGGATATATGTCGTTGGGTATTAATTCCAGATTTGTCACCTGGAGGTATTAGATATATGTGTATTATGTTTAGATCATGTCTGTCTATCTTTTTGTTGACTTTTTTAAATCTTAATATTATATTATGTGACGAGAGGTCGCAAGTTTGAACCCCGTCCCATATACCTAATAAAAGTTCATTCACTTGACGGTAAGCAGCTTTTTTATAGGTAAGAGCTAGTATTACTACTAATCACCTTGCTTAAACTGATGTAAATGTAACCTGGATTCAAACATGGGACGTAGTAGTTGAAAACGCACTGTTCTTTTTCAGTTTAAAGCACTGATTGTTATTACTCATTGTTACACAAAAACAGTCGAGTACATAAGCCTGTACTTGAATCAACCAAAAAAAGCATTAAAGATCATTTGACGAAGGAAATTCATTTACGAAAATGGTAATTGTTATATTCTAATGTTGATAAGAAACGATAAGATGAAAAGTAGACAAGTTAATTGTACATTTAACATATAAGCCATCACTCCACAGTAACACTTATATGATGTCTGCATGAGAAATATTAAACCAATGAAATCAATTTATCGATCAATGATAATGAAAAGCTGTGATCAATATAGTTCATTTCATGTCGGATGTGAGACAGTTACCCACCACAGATAATAGATGGAAATTGCTAAGTATCATGAATTGATTGGAGTTGACACCATTGGATGCCAGTTTAGTGGTCTAGAAGTCAAGAGTTGGCGCGCGAGATCAATGGTCCTGGATTCGATTTCCGGATGGGAAGGTCATGATGCATGCTTTTAGGACCTCTCATACTCAACTGGAACGGCTGTCTATTGCTTCCAACGATGGAGAAGAAATAAACAAACAAATAATCGAAAGAATTAGTAATATCGTCTGTTAAGTTTTATTCGATCAAAGAAGGGATACAGATATTACAAAAGTTCTTTTTCCTTGAAGACAACAGTTAAGATTGTTAGCTGGAATCCTTATAGTGTTTATTATATATAAGTAATGAGATTGAACCCGATAAGAAAAATTTAAAGTTTCACAATAAACCACTTTGAATCCTTTAACTCTATCTATGTATATATAACCAATATCAATTCAATGTAATAAAAATGTAGCCGCGTATTGATTTTACCAAATCACCAAAGGAGGGATACGCTTGCTAATTTCTTCATTTACACAACATAAACACATCATTGTGTATTGAAAAGTGTTATATCCCGATAACAATAGTGAATGGCAACTTTGGGATCCATTTATGGACCAATATTATGCATATAGTTTTTACTGTATAATCGCTAAATAACTAAACTATTCATATTCATGTTCCCCTTATTATAAGCTTTATTTTGACCTATAAACTATGATTATATGATATACCATTCTTGAGTTATCCCTAGTCTATTAATTACTTCCTCCCACATTCACAGCCATATTTGGCTAAATCTTGTACAAATGTTATTTTCTATTTTATTGGTACGATGTGGTCTGTCTGTTTGGTATATAAACCCAGTGTGTTTGAAATACAAGGATTCATACCACAGAGGCTGTTATTGGTGTTCTGGACTTAACTGACTGAGCTAGGCATATGCGGGACCGATACGTACTCTAGACTGCTCGTACGGTTTCTGTGTATCACTGTTCCAATCGATAATTCGCTGCTCTGTAATTGTCGGTCTTATCACGTCATACGTTAACTGGGCATCCACTCGGCCACAAGTTATAACAAAAAGAAACCTGGACACAGATGTAACTCAGAAGGCGTTTTTGTGGAAATTTCAGTATTTTCATAGTTGAAATCATTAGTCGATTGAAGCTAGACCACCATGAAACCATGGAAAAACCTGGAAGCACTGAACGGCCGTTTCGTCCTATTATGGGAGTCCTCAGCAGTGCGCATCCACGATCCCGCACTCGCGCCGGAGCACTTAACCGATAGACCACTGGGCCGGCACCTAATTGTGGTAATGTCCAACTTCAACCAATCCACGGCCGTCCAGTGCTTCCAGGTTTTCCATGGTAGTTTAGCTTCAATGGACTCATGATTTCAACTATGAATATACAGATGTAACTGTTCCCTTGTATTTATATATGTTTTCTCAGTTTATACTGTAGATAAATGTCAGTAATATCATAATTAATTCTCTTATTTATTTTTACTTTAGAACCTTTTATTATTACACGTTCAGAGAAAAATGGTGGTCCATTACATATTCAATCTCAATCTTGTACACTTAATGAATGGGATTTATTAAAACAATACTATTCTAATGGTACATTACATCCTGGTGATTTAAAACCAACTGTAGAATATTTATTATCTGTACAAAATATTCATAGTTTAGCTAATCGACTTAAACAATCATTACCAGATTGGGATGAATTAATGTTATTATTAAATGATGCATTTCCTTTGATGAAATCTCATAATAACAATAAAGTAAATACAAAATTAAACAAAAATAATTCCGTTTTAAATAAGATGGGACATAAATCAAATTCTGATAATCATCATCAAGAGCAGCAGCAGCAACAACAACATCAGATTACATCTTCTGAAGGTTGTTGTAAACCAGATGAAGGTAAGTTGACTATCTTAATCTATGTGTTATTTTATTTATTTAAACACATAAATATTGATACAAAAAGGCACCAGATATATGTGCGCCGCACAAATCTCATTCCATTTGTGTGAGGGTTGTGATACTGCCCACGTGCCCAAACTGAAGCAGGTGGTTTTCCTAGGGGGCCACACCCAGAGCCTTTGACCTAAAGATCTGATACACAAGGTAGTGGAGCATCGTGAGGAGATGCAGTCCCGTAGTAGCCGGTGACCAACGATTAATTCATACGCCATTTGTTCCCCCAGGTTCGTGTAGCCCATGTGCATCACTGGTTTAGAATCAGGGTTTTCCTACTCCTCTAAGTGAACTTTCCGTGTCCACAAATCGGTTGAAGCTCCGGACATTCGCCTTTCGTCCTCTGAATTTCGTAAACAACAGTAATGCCACGAGAAGTCAGCGAGTAGGACTTGTGTGGCAGAGGCTATATACGCGTGGTCGTGGGAGAGCGGACTCTCCCCACTGTCGGCCGTACCAGGGCATTTGGGGGCTACCTATGCTAACATATATAAGTAGTATTTATCACTAATGGGAAATAAAATTCCTACCAGCAAAAGATTTAGAAGATTCAATTGACGAGAACAGAAAATAATTGGAAGAATCGTAAAGCATGTACAAGACAATTGATGAAAGATTTTCAAAAAAATGTATTCAATGTATGGTTTTCATATTTTGTGAAAGCACTTTTTAATTTTGTATCCATATCAAGTCTTCATTCACTAAAAATCTACTTATTTCATTTTAAAGCTGAATATAACTATACTGATCTTTGGAGTTGATTTTTTAAATTTGTTTGATCTTCATCAAATAGATTGTATATTTGTACGTGGAACAATGAATCTATGGATAAACTATTCGATTTTTAGCTACTTAATCGCAGATTCGACACCCCACTTTCCACTTTAATTTAGTCAACATCGGTTGGTAATATCATTAAACGACACACATAGAGTGTAACGTAATACCGAGTACACGAATTCGTATCTCTTAAATGAATCAGCTAACAACATAATAGATCATAGTATGTGAAAATTTTGTTTAATTTCTTTCTACTCACTGCCTTCTAACGGTATGCCCCCAAATGCCCTGGTACGGCCGAGAGTGGGGAGAGCCCACTCTCCCTCTCGAAATGCTCTCACATGGCCAGCGAATATATGGCCTCTGCCAGGGAAGTCCTACTCACTGCCTTCTCGTGGCGGGGGTGTTATTCACAAAAGTGAGAGGACGAAAAGCGAATGTCCGGCGCTTTAACCGGGTTGGTGGACATGGAGGGTCCACCTAGGGGAGTTGGAAAACCCTGATTCCAAACCAATGGTGCACATGGGCTCCAGTATCCTGATGGAACGAATGGCGAATGAACCTGCTGTTGGTCACCAGCTACCGTGGGACTGCATCTCCTCACGATGCTCCACTGTCTTGTGGATCAGACCTTTAGGTCAAAGGCTCGGGGTGTGGCCCCCTAAGAAAACCACCTGCTTCGGTTTGGGCACCCGGGCAGTATCACAGCCCACACACAAATAAATGAAATGATGAATTCTATTGACGATACTATTCTCGCTCATATTAGAAGCAAGACAATTTACACTATTATTATTATTACCATTATTATTATTGTTACCATTATTATTATTATTATCATTATTACTATTATTTACTACGTCGCTTTTTCACTCCCTTTATTCCCAAATTGTGTATCCTTCCTTTCCAACTTATGCAGTAGCTCGCCCATGGTGGGAACTCTGTCCTATCTAAACGATCTCCAGTCACTCTGGTTGAAGGTGAATGCTTCCACCGATTACGAATACTGAAGCAGTCTTTCTGAAACCACGTACGCCGTTCAAGCTGGCTTTCTTTCAACGTTCGCACACTAATGCAGATCGGACAACAGATGGGGCTGGCTATGTCTTTAGAAAGTCTTAATGTTGATGTTTGCTGTCTATCCGAGACCCGTATTCAAGACTCTAGTGAAGTACTACAAATTCGCTCTCCATCTGTCGCTTCGAAAAGCTTGTTTCACGTGCGCTTATCCGGGGACTCTGTGGCATCTTCGTCTGGTCTTGCAGGCGTTGGTGTTGCACTAAGCGCTAGGGCTGAGGCAGCACTAATCGATTGGATCCCCATTAACAGTCGGTTATATGCTGTTAGATTAGAAAGTTCCATCAAAGTGAGAAGAAACCGGCGTGAGAAACGGTGTCTTTTCGTCATCTCCGCCTATGCCCTGACAGATTGCAGCCCGGATGCAATCAAGGATGAGTTTTACCACCAGTTAACAGTTCTCCAGAAAGCGCGTTCGACAGATATTGTAGTATTAGCCGGAGACTTGAATGCTCAGGTCGGGCGTCTAGGCACAGAAGAGAGTCGTTTAGGTGGCCGATGGGGACTTGTTGGTCGCAGGACAGATAACGGGGACCGTTTGCTGCAACTGTGCACAGACCACAACCTGTTTCTGGCTAGCACTAACTTCCGGCACAGTCATCGCCGGTGTGCCACCTGGCGTCCTCCCTCTGCATCTCAAGCCTGGACTCAGATTGATCACATCGCGATCAGCTACCGCTGGCGTGGTTGTGTACAAGACTGCCGCTCCTTTTGGAGTACCTATCTGGAGTCTGATCATGCCCTGGTCTGCGCCAATCTTACCTTACTTTTCAGTGGCCGAAGGATTGACCACCACCAACGGATCGATGTTAGTAAACTGGCTGCAACTTCTGTTGCAAGTAAGTATCGAGCGGAGCTAGCCTCTAGGCTAGCTACCATCCCATCGAAAAGTATAGATGAGCATTGGTTGCATCTTCACGACGCCATGAAAATGGCGAGTAAAGCCGCTTGCGGCTTCGCGAAACGTCCCGCTTACAAGCACTGGGTTTCTTCTGGCTCCTTACAACTGATGGAAGCTCGTTGCTCTACTCCGGGTGACCGTGAGTTTGACCACAAACGAAGGCTGTTACGTAATGAAATCGGGCAAAGCTTGCGTAAGGACCGAGAAGCCTGGTGGTCGGAGCGTGCTAACGAGATGGAAGCAGCAGCTGCATCTGGTAACTGCCGGAAGCTCTTCCAACTCATCCGAGCCACTGGCAGCAAGAAGTCTGGTGTGAGTCAAACAATCTGTGAAAATGACGGAATGCCAATCACTAACATCTGTCGACGTCTTGGACGATGGGCGGAATTCTTTGAAGGGCAGTTCAACTGGCCTGCTGCTCTGGCAACATCAACCAGTTTGTCCTGCCCCCCATGGTCAGTGACGACTGATCCACCAAACGAGGCGGAAGTCCGCAAGGAACTCCAACTCTTTAAGCGCTAAAAATCACCGGGTCCAGATGACTTACCTCCGGCTCCTTTTAAAGATGGTGGTGACTTTCTGGCTAAGGGACTGACGGCGTTGTTTGCAAAGGTTTGGGAGCTATAAAGTGTTCCAACATCATGGAATGAGTCGATAGTCGTCCCTATCTTTGAAAAGGGTTCACGTTGTTCCTGTAACAACTACCAGGGGATAAGTCTACTTCCGATTGCGTCCAAACTATTGGCTTCTGTCATTCTTCGTAGGTTGTTTAAAACCCGAGAAAAATTGACTCGCGAGGAGCAGGCTGGTTTTCGTTCTGGTCGAGGATGCATTGATCACATCTTCACCCTCCGCCAAATGTTAGTACACCGTCATACTTATCACAGGCCAACAATCGTGGTGTTTCTTGATATCAGGGCTGCCTTCGATTCGTTGGACAGGACTGTTCTCTAGGATTGTCTATTGAAGAAGGGTGTGCCTGAGAAGTTTATTAACATCTTAAAGGCCCTGTATACGAACACCTCAGACAGAGTGAGGGCATACAACCACCTTTCTCCTTTGTTCCATTCAAGCAGTGGGGTTAGGCAGGGTTGCCCAATCTCACCATTACTCTTCAACTTTGCCATCAATGACATTCTGGAAACAGCTCTGATGGATGTAGGTAATGGCGGTGTGGATCTGCTGCCTGGAGAACGACCTCTCGACCTTGAGTATATGGATGATCTTGTCTTACTGTGCGATAATGCCCAAGGCATGCAATCCGCACCTAATCAGTTGGCAATCAGTGTCCGCAGGTACGGCATGTGCTTTGCACCCTCCAAGTGCAAAGTACTCCTACAAGACTGGCAGGATTCTCATCCTGTACTCACCCTAGATGGTGAGCAGATTGAAGTGGTTGAGAAGTTCGTGTATCTAGGTAGCTGGTGGTGGCGTGAGTGATGAGATCGATGCACGTATAGTGAAAGCCAGAACGGCTTATGCCAATCTGGACCATCTTTGGCGCCTTCGTGATGTTAGTCTGGCTGTAGAAGGTCGGATCTACAACGCGTCGGTGAGAGCAGTTTTGCTCCATGCTTGAGAAACCTGGCCTCTCCGAGTTGAGGATGTTAGACGACTCTGTGTTCGACCATCGTTGTCTCCGAAGGATTGCTGACATCCAGTGGCAACACCATGTTAGTAATGCAGAGGTTCGGCATCGTGTGTTCGGGCGCAGAGACGATAATTAAATTGGCGTCACCATCTTGAAATACCGACTTCGGTGACTTGGACATGTTCTACGAATGTCGTCCCAGAGAATTCCACGTCGTGCATTATTTGCCGACACTGGGACTGGTTGGAAAAAGCGGAGAGGAGGTCAGTGTATGACATGGTATCGTGGTATGAAAGAAAGCTGCAAAGGGCTAGCTTCTGTTGGTCCTTCACGACTCCCTGGATGGGGTCCGAGAGATGGTGCAACACAGTGGCTAGAGACGTTATCAGATATGGCTCAGAATAGAAGCCAGTGGCGATCCTGCTGCAACCTTCTTTTACTTTCTTCATAAAGAGTGGTTCTAACTTTCTTAACTGAAAGTCTTCCGGTTGTACATTTCAGTCCGCCTTATCTTTTCATCCCTTCTCTTCCTACTTTCATTATTTTGTGTGGCGCATATGTATCTGGTGCCCTTTTGTACCAATATATATGTGTTTAAATAAATAAATAAAATAAAAAACTTCTAACGGTAAGGGTGTTGTCTTCGAAATTGAGAGGACGAAAAGCGAATGTCTGACGCCTAAACCGGTTTGGTGGGTATGGAGGACCCACCTAAGTGAGTTTGGAAACCCTAATTCCAAGCTGATAGTACATATGTGCTGCTAGGTCCTGATGGAACAAATGACATATAAACCTATTGTTGATCACTGGTTACTATGAGACCTCATTCTCTAACGTTGCTTCTGTTGTATCCCGAAGAGAATTACGAATGGTAACTTTAGGTCTATTTATGGATCAATGTAATATGCCTACTTCCTATTGTACAATTATTACGTAACTGAACTATTCATATTCGTATTTCTCTTATCATTAACTTTATTTTGACCTTTGACTTATTATCATACGATTCTTGAGTTATCGTCAGTTTGTTGATTACTATTCACAGTCACATTCGGCTAAATATTGTACAAATGTTATTATCTATTTTATGGGTCGATATGGCTTGCTTGGTTGGTATATAAACTCAGTATGTTTGAAATACAATGATTCATACCACTGAGGCTGTTATTGGTGTTTTGGGCTTAACTGGCTGGGCTAGGCAGATCGTAGGACCAGTTAGCACTCTAGTCTGCTCGTACGGGTTCGTGTCACTGTCCCAATCGACGATTCGCTGCTCTCTAATTGGCGGTCTCATCACCTCACCCATCAACTAGTCGTCCACTCGGCCACAAGATATAACAGCTTCACTACCTTGTGGATTAACCAATTTATTTCATTGAATCACCTTCATTTCTTTGATTGTAGTATTCAGAAAGTTTGTTGAAATGATATTATTTGTAACATTTTCAGTGTTCATTGAGAATACTTATTTAGCTATTTGTTTGAACACAAACATTGGTATAATGGAGGCACCAAACAATAACAATGGAGTTGTGAAGAGATAGAGAATGTAAAGTGTGTATAATAAAAAGAACAACAACGAACTGAAATTAGTGTGTGAGAGTGAAATAATAATAATAATAATGCTCGGAGAAACAGTACAGTTAGGAAAAATACAACCGAAAAGAAGTCTTCCAGTTAAAAAAATTACGTTCATTTCTATGAAGAAAGTAAAAGAAAGTTGCAGCAGAATCGCTACTGTGTTGTACCATCTTTAGAACCCCAACCAGCAGGTCGTGAAGGATCAGCAGAAGCCAGTCCTGTACAACTCTCTTTCATACGATACCGTGTCATACACTGACCACCTCTCTACGTTTTCCCACCAATCCCAGCGTCGACAAATAATGCGCGATATGGAATTCTTTGAGACGATATTCGTAGTACATTTCCAAGCCACCGAAGTCAATGTTTCAAGATGGTGACACCAATTGAATTATCGTTTCTGCACCATAATACACGATGCCGAACCTCTGTATTACTAACACGGTATTATCACTGAATGTCCACAACCCTTCAGAAACAACAATGATCAAATACAGAAAGTCGCCTAACGTTCTCAACCTGGAGAGTTTAGTTTACATAAGGATGGAACAAAACTGCTCTCATCGATGCGTTGTGGATCTTACCTTTTGCATCCAGACTAACATCTTGAGTGCGCCAAGGATGGTTTAGATTGGGATAAATCGGTCTGGTTTTCACTATACATAAATTAATCGTCTCATCACTCATGCTACCACCTGCACTTACGCAACTACCCAGATACGGGAACTTCTCGACTTATTCTATCTGCTAACTACCCAGGATGAGTTTCGGTCCAAGGTCCTGTCGGCTTTGTAGAAGTACTTTGGACTTGAAAGGTACAAAGCACATGCCATACCTACGGATATTGATTAAGTGTGGATTGAATGGCTTGTTTGTCATCGCACAGTAATACAATATCATCCTTTTACTCAATGTTTTAGTATATAGGGCTTTCAAGATGTGAATAAAATTCTCAGGCACACCCTTTTTCAGTCGACAATCCCGGAGACCAGTCCTGTCCGACAAATCGAAGGCGGCCCTAATGTAAAGAAACACTATGATTTTTGGCTTGTGATAAGTATGTCGATGTTCTAACATTTGGCAATCGCAACCAATGCTCATCTATACTTTTCAGTGGGATGGTAGCTGACTTTAAACCTAGCTCGGTTTGATATTTAGTTGCAACAGAAGCTGCAACCAATCTACTGACATCGATCCGTTTAGGAAGATGAATATTTTGGCGATCGAAACGTAAGGTAAGATTAGCGCACCAAGGGCATGATCAGATTCCAGATAGGTACTCCAAAAGGAGAGGTCTTGTACACAACCACTCCAGCAGTAGCTGGTCGCGATGTGATCAATCAGGGTCCACGCTTGGGATGCGGAGGGAGGACGCCAGATGGCACATTGGCGATGACTGTGACGGTAATTAGCGCTAGCCAGAAATAGGTTGTGACCTGCGCACAGTTGCAGTAAATGGTTACTGTTATCTGACCTGCTACCAACAAGTCCCCATCGGCCACCTAGATGACTCTTCTGTGCCTAGAAGCCCAGCCTAAGTATTCAAGTCTCTGTCTAGTACCACAATATCTGTCGAACGCACTCTCTGTAGAAGGACAGTTAATTGGTGGTAAAACTCATCCTTGACGAAAAGACATCGTTCCTTACACCGATTTCTTTGTACCTTGATGGAACTTTCTAATCTAACAGCACATAACCGACTGTTAATGAGGATCAAGACGATCAGTGCTGCCTCAGCTCTAGCGGTTATTGTGACACCAACGCCAGCTAGACCAGACGAAGATGTCACAGGGTCCCCGGGTAAACGAACGTGAAAAAAGCTTTCTGAAACGACAGATAGAAAACGAGTTTGTAGTACTTCACTAAAGTTTTGAATACGGGTCTCGGATAGACAGCAGACATTGATGTTGAGACTTTTTAAAAACATACCCAACCCTATCTGTTGTCCGATCTGCATTAGTGTGCGAACGTTGGAGGAGTGGTTTCAGAAAGACAGCTTCAGTATTCGTAGTCTATGGTAGCAGTCAACTTTCGACTAGTTAGTGACTTAAGGTCGTGTAGATAGGACAGGGTTTTCACCATGAGCGAGCTGCTGTGTAAGTTGAAAGATAAAAGTATTTGCAAAATGAGAATAAAAAATAATAGATAAATGACTTAGTATAACAGAAATAAAAACGAATGTTATCAAATGATTGTCAATATGATTTATCTGAATCCGATTTGAAGCAAGAGAAATTTTTCCATTAGTAATTATCATTAAGAGTTTGTCGTATCCAAAACTTCTAGTCGTTTTCCATTCATGTAGCATTGAGTGCATCCGTGTATATCATAGTTTATTTGTTCATTAGAGATTTTACTTAAATCACTGACGTTGTTTCTCGTCTGGAATGTTAGATCAGGTGTCATTGGACATGGATTCATGAATGGTTGTGGTTAATTTCATCTTCCCAAGAAGTGATCTTTAATGAAAAGCATATTTTAATAAACAGGATTTTATACAATAAGTAAAAAGAACAATGTACGGAGGGGCTAGAAATATCACACATCGTGACAGTTGCAGCTAACCTCGACCGAAAAATATTCCGTTATTTTTTCTAGCGTTGATCTAGTCAATCTTCTTGTCCAACTATTTTCCAAATTTACAAATACTCCAAGACATTTTCACTCTTTTCTGATTTCTTTTTGAATGACTAACTATACAGTATAAGCACCTAATTTGTATTTAACCGGTCTTATAATTAACTCATTTGTATTGGTCGTTTGAATCTTCTCACTGATGTTTGGGACTGCAATTGATCGGTCTCCTTTTGACGTATGTGTATCCAGTGCGGATTGCTTCGACATTGCTATTGAGTTACAAGCATTCTATAAACAGATGATAGTGGCTATCAAGCGAATCTAGGACGCTTATTTCGTCCTATTTGTGGCTCGTTATCTGGATTTCTAATCAACTCATTGCACAAGCCAGTCGCCATCTGGACTTGGCAGCTAAGTGGGATGACGCAGTGGAGTTTAAAGTGAACGGTACTGGCTTCTAGTCCTAGAGTAAATATCGACTACGGAATTCAGACAAGCTCAGCTGAATAGTCCCAAATGGAACGACATGCGCGTATTGGATTCCATTGTTAACCGCCATCCATCTCTGCGTGTAAGGTCTTAGAGTTAGTTTGGAACTTTTCACGAAAATAATTATTGCTGCTACGTTATTTGGTTGGTGTTAGTTAGAAAAAAGTTCCTCGTAGATGAAGATGAGAGGCAATTAGCCTCGTGAATATCAAAATAGTAATTTATTACAATATATTATTGCCTAACTTTACTAAGACATACTTATTAGAATTAGCTTAATGTTATGGAATATAGCGATCGGTCTCATTATGATTATTATTTATCTTGTTGTCTATTTTTTTTATTTCTCTTTTTTCCAGTTGTCCCCAAATTAAGCGACATTAAAATGTCATCACCATCCTTACCAGTGAATCCAACTGATGAACTTAATCCAAATCGTTTGGATATACGAATTGGTTTAATCTTATCAGTTAAAATAGTGAGTAATATAATTATGGATAGCTTTCTCTTTCCGGATCATCTTTTTATTACGGTTATTTAGGGGTATATATGTATGCTTAACCATTTTGTGAACTAAGCTGTTCCTATTTGTTAATCGACAATTAAGTTCATAGATTGGTTTCGAACTGATTTCCTGCTTAAATTGGGACTATTATGTTGAATAGTGCTAAGGTTAGGTGCAGTTTATTAGGCAAAAATAGTAAGTCGGTTGATAAGATTGTGAATCTTTATCAAACAAAATGGTTAATGACATGTATTACATATGCCTAACGAAAATGTAACATCAGATCATGAAGCAAGAAGCACAAGACATCTGTTTTGTCCTAACTATATGTACCATCTTACTACTGTAGTGAACAAAACGCGAGTGAGGACAAACGAATGTATTGTTGCACAACATTACAGAATATCTCATTAAAATATGAGAACCATATAGTGAAGAGTTAATTTGCAAACTAACAATCAATTGTCTCATTTTAACTGTTTCTTCTGCAAATATCCATCCATAGTCTCCAATTATAATTGTTCATGCATTTTCGTACCAATTGCGTGCCGTTCCCTTTCTCTGCTTATCGATCTTCTACTGAAATACATTCAATGCCCGACCATCACCATTTACTACTAATTATGTGGATATCAGTAACCCACACCACACTACCATCTTCCGATATCGCAGTGACGGCCGGTAATACTATAATTATTCTTTGTCCATATTCTTAGTTGTAATAAATTTGTGATGTATAAAATTAGAAGTTACTCATTATCATAATTTCTAGGAGGCAATAAATTTCACATTCAATGTTGGTGAACGATTTCACAGAAAATGTTCATCTCTTTACTAGTCACCTAATTGGTACACTAATGTTACTTATTTTTTTCTTAAATGATTCTTAAAATTACCGCGTAATTTTGAAAACCTATTTTCAACCAATCATTGGAGATTTCGTGTAAATCAAATCAGGCTCTACAGTTATAAGTTCATAATTATTGTGATATTTCACAAAGGCCAAAATAAGACAAGCATTAATGGATTTTAATCAGAAGGTTTTTTTTGTGGAGATTTAGTATTTTCATAGTTGAAGGCCTCAGTCAATTGAAGTTAGACCACCAAAAAAAACCTGGGAGCACTGTACGGCCGTTTCGTCCTGAGTTCGAATCTCGCGAGACGAGATTGTGGATGCGCACTGTTGAGGAGTCCTACAATAGGACGAAACGGCCTTCCAGTGCTTCCAGGTTTTCCATGGTGGTCTAGCTTCAATTGACTCATGCTTTCAACTATGAAAATTAATGGATTTAACAATGATATCTATTAAAAATGATGAACTTTCACATCTGTTACGACGTAAATACTTCGAAATAGTATTATTTTTAAATTGGAAAGGTCATTTAATGAACGTCAGAATGATTTGTTGTAAAGTGTTAAGTTATTATCAATAAAGTAGTACTTACTTACCTCCTGTTACCCCTCGTGAAGGAGCATAGGCCGTCCATCAGCAAATATAAAAGTAATCTAATAAATAATCGTGTTAATAAAATACATAGTAGGAAATTTTCTGCTGGTTGATGAAGGTAATAATAATTCATGTGAGAATTGGGAAAGATGAATGAAAGTAAGATATAAACACACCAGGAATCGGGAGGGAGGGATTGAAGGGGTTTATTATATCCAGTCTAGGTATCTGATAATCCAGACTGAATTTATTTATTTTATCAAATACATTTATTTATATTATGTGACAAAAGCCATTCTATGCGTAATTGTTTCTCTTTCTCCTTTGGTTGGGGGGGGGGCGCGGATGGGATGGTATTGTTCTTATAAAAAGCATCCAAATGCTGATAGTTTATTTATTGAAGAAGTAGATTTTGGTCCAAGTATTGGTAAACGTACAGTGATTAGTGGATTAGTTGGTCTTTATCCTATGGAAAAATTACTCAATTGTTATGCTGTATTTGTGATTAATTTAAAACCAGTGAAAATTCGTGGAATTGAATCTCAGGTAAGTAATAATAACAATGATAGTAAACATTACGTAATTCTTGATGAGTTTTGTCCACTCTTTTTTCGATGTATATATATGTGCAAAATGGTGGTGATAATCGATTTCGAGGCCTCTATAACTACACTTTAATCAACCTTTGAAGTAGATTAAAAGAAGTGTTAGATCTAGAGCTTCGATTCTTACTCTGCCGCGTACTACTAGACTAATTGAACGATCGAACCCGCAACGTCGCAAGAGAGAAGACTAGTAAGTAGGAATATTTATTCCCCAAAACAGTGTCAAAATGTAGTATAGAAATCTCATGTATTTATAGTTTTTTGGACAACCAATATGCACATAGGGGGTCATTCTTATCCATCCAATAGGGAAGCCACACATCGACGTCCTAAAATATTCTCCTAGCAGTGATTGGATTGTATGTCTTCGGCTCTTTCTGGGCTTCTTGAGGCTTCCTAGAGTTTTAACGAGTCATCCTTACAAAAAGCACTACCTAAACATATTGGAATGTACTATTTGTTGATTGTTAAGTAGAATATACCTTTTACAAAAGTTGTTTATTGTTTGCATCATAAATTGACAGGCAACAATTGAAAACCAAGAAAAACAAACAAACACTAGATAATAATCAGAGATGGATGGTAGGATCCAGGAATCGTGTTTCGTCCTACTTAGGACTAGTAAATCCAGCTAACGAGTCCCAAATTAGACTGAGTGAGCGTCCTAGATTCGCTTGATAGCCATCATCATCTCTGCTTACAGAATGCTTGTAAATTAAAACAATATCGAGGCAATCCGCCCTGGATGCACATACATTAAAAAGAGATCGATCAATTGTAGTCCCCAAACATCAATTGAAAGATTCAAATAACCATTACAAAAAAAATGAATTAAAACACGGGGCAGCTGTTTCGTTTTAATATGGAACTCATTAGTTTTGGGTATCTATTATTGAATATAACACTTTCAGATCTAGTAAGCATTCAACTAATCTAATTGTTATCAATGTATATCTATATGCTGTTCATACTAAATTGATAAAACCGAACTCGGACTTGCAGCCTATATATTTTTATTAATAATTGATTGAATCACTAGCTTCATCCCTTATCATGATTTGTTAAGATGTTTAATTCCATGGGATAATCATTTCTAATTTAACCATGGATAAGAAATTTGTTCAGACACTATTCATCTCATCGTCATCATTATTATGTTGGAAGAAAACTATAGAATGATTTTTTAGTTGGATTATGAGGTTTGTGTGGTCTTGCCGTGATGACAAGAAAGCAGTTGTATGCGCCCTCTCTCTTTAATTCGAATATCGATTAGTCCACTTAGAATTGTCAGTAGGACCAGTGACTTGTTTACCAATCGGCACTTCGATTAATAAACAAAGAGCCAGATGTTGGCGTATGTTGGTCCTCAAGTTCCTTCTAACCTAGTAGCCAATCAGAAGATAAAAATAGGAGTCAGATCAATTTTCTATTGTACTTAGTTCAGTCATAACTTGGAACTAGTGTTGTAATGAATGAAGGCTTGAGCAGGGGAAATTTAATCTATTCTATTAGGTAAAATCACATACTGCATTTGTGAAATATGAGAACAATACATTGAATACACTATTTGAACATCTTCTTTGAATTGTCTCGTACAAACTCTATCGTTCTTCCATTCTTGTTTTTCTCCTCTGTCAGTAAGAATTCCAGTTCCTGACACATACTACTTATATCTCTCGGTATAAGTAGCACACCATAATATTGTAATATGCTTAAAACGTCTGATCACATTGCAACATATGTAATGAATCAAAGTGTGTACATAACTTAGTCATGATAATAAGTGACACAAAACTAGAGTAATTGAAGGAATAATTATTTAATAATAGTTCGGGAATAATAAGACATATGACGACAATTTATGAATCAACCGAAAGCTTTGAAATGTAACAATATAGAAAATTATAACGGTTTATGCCCAACCATCTACTGCCCCGACGTGCAATGCTTTATGGCGTAGGTTGGAAAAAAGCTAGAGGCTGCCAGACCAAAACATGCCACAAATCCATGAAGTCACTGACAATTGAACTGAGCCATGTTGATAGGTGTAGATTACCTGGTTGGGATTCGTGAGATGTTAGCAATCGATGGTTAGAGACCTTGAATGACAGCTGAAAATCGTTCGCGATGGCTCAGGTGCATCCACTCTTTTTGTTTCCCCCAAATTCTAATCTTCTGAATTCTTCAGGTCCCTTCCTTTTTCTCTTTCCAAGTTTATTTCACTGGATTATACTCTTTGAATAACATCTTCAAGCCCTAATCTTTCCGATTACTGCTTATACTCTTACTACGTCTACCACTATGGGATTTGAATTAACAACTGCATCTCTGTGCTAATGTCGTACGACTATCGTAACCAATGGCTGGAGACTCTGAATGACATGGCTCAGAATCGATCACAATGGCGTAGGTGTATACACTTTTTATCTTCCCTCAAACCTTGAGATTAAAATTGCTTCATATCTTTCTTTCTTCCTGTGCTATATCCTTATATACAACCCATCTTTTATATATTACCACCACTAAATTAACTATTTCTATGAATCCGGTGTTGATCTTGTTGTGCTGACGAGGTATGGCAACTTGGACCGATGCATATATGTGACTGGTCCTACGTTGTAGCTGACTGACTGACTGGTATGGTAATTCAAACTGATGTACGTACGTACGTACGTAGTACGAAGTTCTACGTTGTGACTGACTGATTGACTGATGATAGCCTCAAAATTATCCTTTCACATTACTCATCATTCTATTATGTATCAATCATTATCATTTCTACTGTTTCTAACATCATTGTTTTTTTCTTTTAACTTGTTCTTTCCCAGGCTATGTTACTTTGTGCTTCATATACTGAGAAAAGTACATCCCTTTTAAAAGTACAACCAATTCATTTAACAAATCAACAAAATCCTATATTAGGTGAACGTTTTATCTTTCATCCATTCATTGAAACATCCAATTCATCATCATTATCATCATTATGGTTTAGAGAACCAGATCAATTATTATCATCTAAAACAAAATTATGGGAACAATTATGTCCGGATTTATTAACATCTATTGATCATTATATTGAATGGCGTCATTTAAGATTAGGTTCTATATGTGGTAATAAATGGATTATTGTATCAGATGATGTTCCACCAGGTTCAACTGTTCGTTAAATAGTAACCTCCATATAAACCAAAGAAAGAACTAACAAGGAATATCATTAAGAGTTATATTATTCTTATGTTTAATTTCACTGTTTGTATCCATCTTAATATTATACAAACAAAAAAAAATATTATTTTCTTTGGATTTGAAAAATTATGATTTTTTCTCTTTTTAATTTCTAAGTCACAATACATTCTCTTGATTTTGTACTGAAGTCATTAATGAACTCCTACACGAATATATATCTGTTTTGGAGATGTTTCCTAATAGTTTGAAAAGAATACACTGATATGGAGTGAGTTTTATACATATTCTCACTCAAGTAGTCAGTTGTCGGGGGGGGGGGTTAACACGTAGCACACCGTGTAACAGTATCAGATTTCGGACACTACACTTTACAACATATACTTTGTTTATCATCTTTAAGTTATATAAGTAAGGACCTGACATCATCATCATTTGTTTTCGTCTGAGGAGCTTGGTATTAGTTTTAAATACATTGAAAAAAAGGCGTTGTACATGGTTACCTTAATAAATTTATACAGGAGTAAAGCATTAAAAGGTTGGACTAAACGTAATTTAGTCAGACAATTTAATGTTTATTCTCATCAACTCAGAATGACCAATTTACTGTGAAGTTAGTCAGTCACAACGTAGAACTTCGTACATCAGTTCGAGTTACCATACCACATTAGCACGGAGATGCAGTTGCCGATTCAAATCCCATAGTGGTAAAAGTAGTAAAAGTATAAGCAGTAATCCGAGAGATTAGGGTTTGAAGATGTTATTCAAGGAGTATAATCCAGTGAAATGAATCTGAAAAGAGAAAAAGATAGGGACATGAAGAATTCAGATTAGAATTTGGCAGAACACAATGAGTGAATGCACTTGAGCCATGTCATTCAAGGTCTCTAACCATCGGTTGCTATCATCTCGCGGATCCCAACCAGGTAGTCAACACCTACCAGCATGGTTAAGTCAAATTGTCAGTGACTTCATGGATTTGTGCCACATTTTGGTCTGGCCGCCCCTAGCTTTCTTCCAACGTACTCCCACGCCATAAAGCATTGCACGTCGGGGCACTCGGTGGTTGGGCATATGTAACACATGTCCCAGCCATCTCAACTGGTGAATTTTCACTACTGCATCAATTGATTTCCCATCCTTACCTAGTACCTGTTTCCCAACAACTGCATTACTTACTCAGTGGTCCCAGGATATACGAGCAATACTTCGAAGACACCTATGATCGAATACTAGTAGCCTATGAGTATCCTCTACTCTTGCTGGCCATCCTTTGGTTGCTAGACAAATATCTCGCCTACTCCATAAATGACGCAAGTTGGTGAAAGCTAGTTGAGCTTCCTGTGTTCGTGCTGAGGTTTCGTCACACATCAGACCATAAGGGCTAATGAGACTCCCAAGATAAATGAAGCGGTGAACACGATCAACTCTTATATCACTATTATTAGTTCAGGTGTCGACGAAACCCAATCCTGAAGTAACATTTTGCACTTCGAAGGGGGAAATCGCATCCCGAACATGCCTGCATTGTTGCTTATAGTGGTCAGAAGACTCTGCATTTTGTCAGCGTCTTCATCAAATATGTATGGTCTCTTTCATATATTTGAACTGAATTCTTAGGGTTACTAGTCACTCTCATTGTACTTAAACGCTTACTGTATTAAATCAATGCGACCTGAGTAATCAGTCTTTATTCAGATGACTAATCCATCTATTCTATAAAACTAATAACAAAATAGTCAGATCAAGACAATTGGCATAGATGGGAACAAAAACTGATCGAAATTCAGGTCGTATTATTAACCATGGAATAATTCAAGCTCTTGCTAATAAGGAAAAAACATACTCTGTGGCTATCTGAACTGAATAACCTAGTGGGAAATGCTTTGGACATTGAAACAAAAGGTACTGGGTCCCAGTCTCATTAACACTGTTGGATGCCCGCTCAAAGGTTTAGAGGTTATTATCATCAGCTATTAGGAATCTTGTCGTGCGCTGAATAAGGTCAAAATAAGAAACTTTAAAATTACAATATTGTTGATTAAATTATTATAAAGATTGTAGTAATTTTTTCTATAATGGATTCTATTCAATCTTATTAGTAATGTTAGGTGACATAAATGTAAAAAAAATGATGAACATTTCTGTAGAAATCTACATACTACTATAGGAAACAAGAAAATTAAGAATTTTCTAGAACAGAATAATTGTGAGAGGGAGTGGTAATCAAGACACATATTTTATCCTATTTGGGACTCATCCACTGAATATACCTACATCCGATTGTCTATATCTACGTTAAGAATCGAACCTAGTATCTTTTGCTTCAAATGTTCACTACATTATTCATTGAGCTATTGAATCCAGAAAGCTATCAACTTGTTAAACCAGTATGATTTTGAAGTCAATGTTACTAATGATTTAAATTATCCTATTGTTGATATTCAGCACTAAAACTTTGACCGATCTGTATTAAAATATATGCATCCTGTATGGACTGTCCTGTTTTAAACATCCAGATAACAACAAAACGTTCATCTTGGATTCTACCACTAATCTGAAACTTTCTATTTCACATAGCATATCGAATTGGTTATATTCAGATAATCTTAACAAAAATTGAATAAATTCTAATCTATTATATCATCAACTGATTAACTCAAACACTTCCGCATAATAAGCAAAGATGGACAGTGGCTAGCAATGAAATCCAGGATGTGCGTTTCATCCTATTTAGGACTCGTCAAGCTGGATGTACCTGCATCTCAGACTCGTTGATGTTCACTCTGGGACTCAAACCCAGTACCGTTTCGCTTCAAACACCATCGCGTTATCCACTTAGCACATATGCCAATATGAGATTGATCAATTGCAATCTTAATTGTCAATGGGAAGATTCAAGACCCTTAGTTTGTGCTGAAGATATCGTTCAGAAGGGCGATGAAAACTCCATGACCAAATCATCCAGCTCAGAGAACAAAACTTCATCAAGATTCAAACAAACAATACCAGGTGAACTTCCATATAATGTTATGAAAATTTACTGGAAAACATATATATATTTACATTATTCTGATGACAACAAAGAACACTTTATGTATACATATCGTACTTGCATCAATCATACCCCACGGTCTTTACAGATTGGTAAGATCTTTTTCTTGTTGATTTCAATGATAAAGGATGATCAATACCATCTTCGTTATTTCTTATTTGATCCTTTGTATGGTTATTATTATCACGATAAGTAACTCTATTGATACCATTAGTATCATCAACATTTCTATGTATTTTATTAGATTTACGAATATGATTTTTATTTGATTGTACCGATTCTTTTAAAGGTTTTATTAAATTATTTTCATTGTTTGCCATTTTTAATCCAAGATGAACCTGGCAAATAGATATAAATAGGTTATAAGAATAAAATAATTTGAATCATGAAGTGATCTTAGAACTTTATTAAAATCATGAAAGAACTGGACAACTGACTCATTTGTTTATGCGGTTTCTCGGTAGCGTGCATTCACAACCCAGAATTCACGAATTGAACTCATAATGTTTGGCCGGATATCTAACATTCATCTACTATAGGTAATGGATAAAAGCTGTGAAATTTTGTGGATTGTTTGAAGCTAAACATGTACACCATTGGATACCTCCTCAGTTATCCCTGAGTCCCCAAATGTTCTGGTACGACCGACAGTGGTGAGAGTCAGCTCTCCCTCTCCAAATGCTCTCACATGGCCACGCGTATATAGCCTCTGCCACACAAGTCCTAATCACTGCCTTCTCACAGTGGCATTACTGTTGTTTACGAAATTGAGAGGACGAAAAGCGAATGTCCGACGCTTTAACCGGATTGATGAACACGGAAAGTCCACCTAGGGGAGTTGGAAAACCCTGATTCTAAACAAATGGTGCACATGGGCTCCAGTAGCCCGAGGGAACAAATGGCGTATGAACCAATTGTTGATCACCGGCTACCATGTAACTGCATCACATCCTCACGATGCTCCACTGCCTTGTGGACTACACCTTTAAGTCAAAGGCTAGGGGTGTGGCCCCCTAAGAAAACCACCCGCTTCAGTCTGGGCACCTGGGCAGTATCACAGCCCTCACACAAATCGAATGAGATTTGTGTGGCGCATATTTATCTGGTGCTTCCTTGTACCAATATTTATGTGTTTAAATAAATAAATAAAATAAACTATCCATCTCTGCTTATAATGCTTGTGAATTAAGGCTATATCGAGGCGATACGCGCAGTATGCACATAAGCCAATAATAAGAGACTGATCAATTGCAGTTCTAAACATCGATGGGAAGATTCAAACAGACAATACTAAGTGAATTTCAACTTCACCCCATTGCACAAGCAAGTGACTATCACGACTCAGTAGCTGAGTGGATAACGCGATGGCGTTTGAAGCGGAAGGTACTGGATACGAGTGCCAGAGTGAACATCAACTCTGATTTGAGGTACATCCAGCTGACGAGTCCCAAATAGGACCAAACCTACACTAAACATAATATGACTATCAAATTGGTCCAAATGACAAAGTGATCAATATGTAGAAAAAATCTTTATATTTTTAAATAATTATCTAGATTTACTGTATCTAGATATGGCCATCTATCATTATAGGTAAGATAAAGTTAATGGTTGGTTTGCTTCTTTTTATTTACGTAGTAAATTCTTTTCTCGACTATTTTGTTTTACTTTTTTTCTTTAAGAAAATTCTTTACAATATTGGTTTGTAACTACTCTAATACATAATTAATTTGTTTTTATATAGTTGAAATCATGAATCAATTGAAACTAGACCACCATGGAAAACCTGGAAGCACTGGACGGACGTTTCGTCCAGCTGTGCTCATCCACGATCCCGCCTCGTGAGATTGGAACTCAGGAGCTATCAGTCTCGCGCATGAGCGCTTAACCACTAGACCAGTGAGCCGGCCGGCATCCAACGGTGTTAATGTCTAACTTCAACCAATCCATGTAGTTTAGCAACCATTCACCAATGTCTTCAGTGAGTTGATATCTCACAACAGACCTGGTTGAACTCCACTGTTTACTGCTTCTCACTAGAACTCCAAGAAAATACCTCTTGGAGCCAGTCACTAGTAACCATATGATCATTACCAAAATAAGTTTTGTGGAGATTTTAGTAATTTTTTTATATAGTTGAAATCATGAGTCAATTGAAGCTAGACCACCATGGATGCACACTGCTAAGGAGTCCCACAATAGGACGAAATGGCCGTCCAGTGATTCCAGGTTTTCCATGGTTGTCTAGCTTCAATTGACTCATAATTTCAACTATATAACATAATTAATTAATTATTAAGTATTAACTAATGTTCTTTTCTTTCTAATTTCATTAGTGTTTATCAAATTTTATCAATTAAGCTGTAATATAATCACTAGCCTAATTGAATCATTATTTTATGGACTATGTTTTTTTTGGTATTGAGTGGTTGAACGTAGTAGTTGTTATTAGTTCCTTTGATTTTACTGTTACTCCTTATTGATGAATGTTTAGTAGAATGAAACCTAGATCAAATAGAATTTTCTGCTGACTATCTACAATCAAATGAAAAATGATTTCTATTATACTGATGATAACTTTGTCGTTATTTTATTGAACTTTGAAATAGTAAGATTCGTAATATTTATCATTATAGAGTTATAGAGATTTTTGAGTTTGGAATGACATCATGTGCTCACTAGTGACTAGCTTCAAGATAGATTTCCTGGAGTTCTAGTGAGAAGCAGTGACCAGTGGAGTTCAGCCGTGTCTGTTGTGAGTCTGTTACTCACTGAAGACAATAGTGGACAGTCGCGCAAGATCGTAAATTGGTTGAAGTTAGACGTTAACACGGTTAGATGTTGGTTCAGTGGTCTAAAGGTTAAGCGTTCGCGCGCGAGAATGAAGGGCCGGAGTTTGAATCCCGTGTTTGGGATCGCGAATATGCACTGCTGAGGAGTTCCATGCTAGAACAGAACACTTTTTGTCTGCTTTAAACCCGAAGTTTCTTAATTCCGCATAATTTTTTTTATTTTACTGATTTATATTTTCCTTAAATGTATACTGAATCCCTGGTCTTTTCTATTGCCACAAATATCTATATCTCCTGTACTACAATGGAATTTACCTTGACAGTTTCATCTCGCTGTACGATTGGGTTAATACAACTCGAACCGATATCCACATGTGCCGGGTTTTACGATGCAACTGACTGTAACGTCTACCTTTTTCTTCAAAGCGCTGAAATTCAATATAACTGTTCTGTAAAGTGTGCTCAATGAATAAAGATAGTCAATAGGAAACCTTTCTTAACATAGGTTTTGAGTTAGTTGACACTTGTCAGCAAGGCATATCTATAATCATAAGCAAATTGAAGCTTCATATGGGTTACAAAATTTTATCGACAAACTTTACAGTTCAGAGCGTTACCACTGAGCTGTAAAAAAACTTCCTATAGAATTGAGATATATACATTGATTAGCCAGTGAGACAACTAATATCAGGTTTGTCTAGTTTCGTTATTATTGAAAGGCTAACCAAACGTTAATTACTCCTTAGTAACTAATCAGCTGTAATGTGTAAACAACTCATTATTATCAATATTAATAAGTATGTTACTTTCAAGAAGAATTATACTTACTTTTTGAATATGTATAACAAAATCTATTGGTTGACAAAAACTCAAATTACATGTTGAACAATTTTGTTGTTCCTCATCTTCTACAAATCGATTATAATCAATACGATGTTGACGTGAATAATAATTTAAAGTGTTTTGTGCATTTTCAGAATCTTCTTTTCTATTTTCTTGTTCTTCCCCCAAATACGATTCATTTTTTTCTATTTGATTGACTATACTATTGTTATTATTATTATTAACATTAATTGCAACATGTGGAATAGATCTCATATTTTTAGATGTTAAAGATATGCTACTTTCAAATGATTCAGTAGTTGATGTTTTGAAACGAAAAGAGGTTGGTTTATTTCTAATCTTATTAACAGATTTATTGTTATTTTTATTGAAAAATATTATATTAGAATGAGAACATTCTTTAAAGGATTTTGAGTCGTATACTGATTTTTCAAGCTGAATCGCTGATGTACTGTTCATATTATCATCTTCATTTATAGCAGATGATGGATGATCCCGAGATTTAAGTATATCCTGTATCATAAATCTACATTTATGATCATTAGTACTATTAATACCATAATTATTAGATATTTTTGAAAGTGGCAATGTATTTCGATGTTCCTCATGATAATTCTTATAAGTTTGACATAATTCTTTGTTGATTAATTGTGAATTTTGACAAAATGATAATGATTGTTTTTGGCTACTTATAATGGGGTTATCAGTAGTATTCATAAACTGAATAAGTTTTTCATTCGATCTGTTATTTTCAGAATATTTATTCATAATCTAATATGTTTTTGCGGAAACAGAAGTAAAAAAAATGATCGATTTTTTTTAAAATTAATTGCCAGAAGGAGGTAAAACAAACTAGAGAACTGTGAAAGTTGGATAACTATGGTCATTAGTAAATGTGTATTTACCTCAAATGATGAGAGCAAGGTTATTATTATTATTATTATTAGCTTTATTCAACATTATATTTTTAGTACAATATAGGATTCTTGGCACAAAGTGTTGGGGATGTCAAATCCCCAGAACTTACTTGATAAAATGGCATAATTTTGTAATTTTATTTTGAAAATTTGAATTCAGCTGTTTTCGCGCCAAAACCGCTCTTTTTACCTTCACGTCATATTACCCACTTGTAAACTATCTTAAACGCTATTGGTCTATTGTTTCTTTGAGTGTGCTATTTTGTAATGATGCCCAAGGACAATTTGTTGCTGTATATTAACGTTTGAGTTTTTCCCCTTATGACTTGCTTGTACTCGGCGGATAATGGAATATATATATTTCCCTACTTTGCCTTGGACTTCTTCATCTAATTAGCGGGACAACAGATTAGATTTGCTTATCGTGTCATTTTGTTCTTTACCGCGAAATTGACTTAGTTCAAGCATATCACAAAGTATTTCAACAGGCTTCCGTTTCTTACTTCTTGGTAGATCCTGATGATAAATATTGAGTGATCACCAGTTAGAAGTTAGCAGTTCAATAAATCGACATCTAAATAATGTACATTCTTTTACCTCTATATTGCCAACAACCACAATATCTCTGGTTGGACCTTTTGTAACTTGTACAATGAAAGGTTGTACACTTTTCAAAAACTCACCTGAATAGATTATGCGATTAATAGCCATAATGGTACATTAAAGTAAACAAAATTAGATAACTTGTTTAAATATCTAGATAGCAGAAACAGGTAGTCCAGATGTTTAACCAGGCCGACATAATTTACTGAAGTTCAGATGACTTACACTGTTGATTTATCTCCAATTTCATTTTTATATAACGATCGTTTTATTTTAATGTGATATTAATTAGGTATATTCATTATTAATATAAATTTCATTTGAATTTTGTTCATACAAACATACAATCTCTATCCTGAATTAAGCTTTATATATACTTTTTATTTGTATATTTTCTTCATTCAGGTTACATTTGATATTCATTAACCAATCATCATATGGCGTTTGAAGCTAAAGGTACTGGATTCAAGTCTCAGAGTGTACATCAACGAGTCTAAGATGCAGGTATATCCAGCTGACAAATCCTAAATAGGACGAAATGTGCATCAAACTGGATTCCACTGTTAGTCACTATCCATCTTTACTTATTATTGTCAACTTTATCGTGAACTAATGCCTTCTTTTCTCTTCTATTATTCTCAAGTCAATTCAATAATCCCAATGTTAGGTATCTTAAGATAACTAACTTGAAAATAACTTACAATGCTTTCATTCACTATACATTTATATTCATCACTTTTCTGAGAATCAATACATTTATCATAATAGCTATAATGGTCAAAATAACAAAAAAAAAACAGTAACTGACTATTAAATAGTAATTCAGTAGTATATTAATGGTTGACTAAATTTATAAACAAAGTAGATTGACTTGATTTGTAGTTGAATTAATAACAGTTATGATAGTAATGTAAAAAAACATTTGATACTGAACAACTAACTATCCCTAATATTCAATTTTTCTCTATAACTAAATCTGGAGCTGAAGTTTAGACTTTCAGATCTTGTAATGTGCGCTTAACCTTCTGTTGAGGCGATCCATCTCTGCTTACCATGCTTGTGAATTAAGGCTATATTGAGGCAATACGCACAGTATGCATATATGCCAATTAGAGACTGACCAGTTGCAGTCCTAACAAATCGATGGGAAGATTCAAACAAACAATACTGAATGAATTTGATCCTGAATATTTCTTTCAATAGACATGACAAGCTCAGGAATCATTAAGAAGTATCTAATCCAATCAGCGTTTGATTAGAAGTTTTGCTAGAAATATCATGAAAATGAAAAGTCACATGTAGAGGTTCTGATTAGCTGATTACTACACTACCTCTACTATGTTTAGTATTATTCTAGAATTTTCAGGAAAACCCAAAGACTTCTAAAATACTATAAAAACCCTATATTGTCTGTACATAAATGAACCTTTGGAGTAACGTGCTTCTCGTATAGTTTGCACCTTTTCCCTCGTGTTCAAATCGCTGTGTAGTTCTAGCTTGAGGGTTACGAGACTAGCTCAGGGATCCGAATATAGCATTCAATCAGCAAGACATATCACTTCAAACCACTGTGTTGACATCTGATGGTTTACGTTTTCTAACTTCAGTCAATTCATAATATTGTATAAATCTTATCTACTTCTAATGATAATAGTTATCTTCAAATCATCAACTGGTCATATTTATTAAACTAATCAAAATAGATTGCATTACATAAAACGTTATAACTACTTATTTGGAACTAGAAGAGTAGGTCATATAAATCATGGATAGATCATTTCAAATGAAGGATTTTCTGCTATCAGATCAATCAAATGATATACTAATGCCCTAACTTTATACCATTTATCTTGGTAACTATACTAGAAAATCGGATTGTTAATAAGATTCGAACCAGCTGTTTTTCAAATGTGTAATATTTAGTCTTGGTAAGTATTCTTCAGTCATTTGAAGATAATTCTGTTCTATATATTATTATGAACAACAACATGAGTGAGGACAATTGAATGTTCATAGTTGAAATCATGAGTCAATTAAAGCTAGAACACCAGGGAAAACTTGGAATCACTGGACGGCCGATTCGTCCTATTGTGGGATTCCTCCACGAAGACACCTTACTAACAGTTGAATGTATTTGACACGCAAATTACAGACTATCTCACTAAATTCTGATAACCATACAGTCAATAGTTAATTTGCAAAATAACAATCAATTGTCTCAATCTTAACTAATTCTTGTGCGAATATCAGTCCGTCTTCTCTGATTTCATGGTACATGCATTTTCGTACCGATTGCGTTTCATTCCTGTTCTTTCCTTATCAATCTTCTGCCAAAATGCATTCTATGTCTGACCATCACCATATACTACTTATATCAATATAAGTAGACCACACGACAATACCACTAGTTTCCTAATCATTCCGTATTAAATACTTGATTGCTGACTTATTCAACCATGAAACTAGATGAATTAATATATTGTACTGAATTATAGTCAGTTGCTAAGTGAATTGTAGTAAACTATTTTTTATTTTAATGTTTTCACCTATAGTGAAATATAAAGTAATGAGAACATGTAATATATATCTTAGCCATCTTAATCAATAAAGATTTATTACCGCATCAATTGATTTTTATATATTAACTATTCAGTGTACTCAGTCAGTCCGTCGGTCAGTTAGCTACAACGTAGAACCAGGCACACATATACATCGGTCCAAGTTGCCATACCTCATTAGCACAACAAGATGAACACCGAATTCATAGAGGTAGTTAATTGAGTGGTGGTAATATATAAAAGATAGGTTATATATAAGGATCTAGTATAGGAAGGAATAAAGTTATGAAGCAATTTTAATCTCAAGGTTTAAGGGAACATAAAGAGTGTATACACCTACGCCATTGTGATCGATACTGAGCCATGCCACACAGAGTCTCCAACCATTGTTTATGATAGTCATGCGGACCCCAACCAAGTAGTCTGCATCTACCAACATGGTTTAGACTAGAAGTTAGTAACTTCAAGCACTGATGCCACGTTTTGGTTTGTCCGCCTCTAACTCTCTTCCAACCATCCCCAATACTAGTCAGCATTGCGCGTCGTGGTAACCAGTGTTCAGGATTAATCAAGATAAAATTTCAAGCAGACAACATGTCATAGTGTTAGATTGATGTTTTCCTATTTTTATTTCTGCAATGATTTTACTGAAATTCATCTATGTAAAATATATGCAAAGAATCAAGGAGAAATGCTTTACAACATATCAGAATTGGATGATGGCAAGCAATGGAATCCAGAACGCATGTTTTGTCCTATTCACATTTACAAGTTACCTTTTATCAGTTACTTAAATTGTTTATTCTGGTGAACATTTTCTTTTGAACAAGGTTATTTTCTATAAGATGAGTTTGTCGACCCTATACCCAACCTTATTTCTTTACTCAGGCTTAGGAACTGTAGGAACCCTAGACAAGCTATATGCGAAGTTATCTCTTGTCAATAGTGTTATTTAATTAAGTTTGCACATTGACTTTTTGTTTACTTACATGTTTTCTGTTGTATTCAATTCATCATAGTGATTTAAAGATGATGATGTTAATGATGAGTTTCTACTTAAATCCATCGGAACATTATCATCATTAGTTGCTATTTGATTGAATAGACAATAAGCTGATTTTAACTGGTTGTCCATAACAAATGATGCCATTGTAGTTGGTCGTTGATAATAGTAATAATAATAATAATCATTACTATTATTGTTTTGAATAGAAGTAGTAGTAGTAGAAGTAGTATAATCCATATTCTTCACATTTGCCTAAATGTATTAGAAGTTTATTGAACAGAAGAATAAAGAATCATTTTAACATTTGATTATTGAATAGATATACATCGACTAAAAGATAATGGAAATTTTTCTGTGAATACTAACTCTAAGACTCTTGTAAGGACGGCTCATTGGTAAACTCTAGGAAGCTTCAAGAAGCCCAGAAAGAGCCGAAGACATACAATCCAATCACTGCTAGGAGAATATTTTAGGACGTCGATGTGTGGCTTCCCTATTGGATGGATAAGAATGACCCCCTGTGTGCCTATTGGTTATCCGAAATGATAATTTAATCTCAGTCAAAAACTATAATTACATGAGATTCCTGTACTATATTTTGACACTGTTTTGGGGAATAAAGTTCCTACTTACTAGTTCTTCTGTCTTCTATCTTGCGACGTTGCGGGTTCTATCGTTCAAGTAGTCTAGTAGTACGCGACATAGTAAAAATCAAGCTCTAGATATAACAACTCTTTTTCCTAATGAAGATACAGAAGAACAGCAATGGGATTCTTTCTCAATTCATTGACTAATGACATAATATTCAACTTAAAGATACCTTTTTAGTTATATATCAAGCTTCCAAGTTTTCCATAGAAGGTCTAGCTTCAATTAACTCATGATATCAACTATTAAAATTACTGAAATCTCCACAAAAGCCCCTTACTAGTAATCTACTAAAATGTACAGAATTATTTAAACTATGTAGCTGAAGTAATTGATATCAATTTCAAAGAGGCTTAATATATGTAATGAAAAGGATTGGTATTTTGATCCACATTAGGGTCGTTTCATTCTTAGTTCCAATTTTACCATTTCATTATGACCTACACTCTTTACCGTGATATTAAAAAAAATTTACTTACCTATTGTTGGGGAGACCCAGAAAATTCCTTTAAAAAAAAAAAGAGACCTCAAAATGATGAGAAACATCTTATCCATTCTTATCACTGCCACTCAATATCACAGTTAGAGACATCATCATCAAGTTATTCAGTCCAAGGTCATTGTTGGGGAGACTTAGAAGACTCTTCAAAAAATCAAATGGAGACCTCAAAACAATGAGAAATATCTTATCCATTCAACATTCAATAAACGTTTCTCACATACATCCAAAAAGTAAAAAAATCACATGTCTCATTTCTGATTGAATGATTATCCATCCTGCAATTATGTTGAGTAGTATTCCTGAACTTTCAAGATGCCTAAGATCATCTGAAATACTATAAATACCATAGATTTTATTGTATATCAACTAAACTTGGATTAAATTGTTCTTTCCATATTCCATACCTTTTCTCTCGTGTTGAAGTTGCCGTGTAGTTTTAGTTTGGTGTTTATTTGAAGAGTTTAGTTGACCGAATCTAATGTTCAATCAGAAGATTTGTCACCTATTTTTATTCCTTATTTTACATGATATTTGTGATTATCGATTACTTTCAATGTCATCGTTATTATCACAACAACTGCGATACCATAATTTCTAGTTTTACAATTTAAATGATGATCTGATCTTAGTTTAACCATCATTAAAAACCTGGAAGCAATGATCAACTATTCTTGTCATAGTATGGGACTCCCTAACAGTGTGCATCCATGATCCTCTATTTTGTATTTACTTGTTTTAGATATACTTTTAATCTATTGATTAAAATGCATCACTATAATTTTTCTTACGCTATTGGAGCAATCCTATCCAGTTGTTTCCAATTTTACTATTCATCCTTTTCATGTCCACTTCCTATTCTCGATGCAGTGTGCTATTTGGTTTTCCAGTTTTTTGTTTCCATTTCAGGATTCCAAGTTAGAACTTGCCTCATGATGTAGTTTGATGATTTCCTCAATATGTGTCCTGTTCAACTCCACCCATCTTTTTCTAATTTCCTTATCAGATGGAAACTGGCTTGTTTTCTCCCATAATAGATTGTTACTGATTGTATCTTGTCAACCAACATTGAGTATCTGGTGTAGAAAATTGTTTGTAAATACTTGTACATTTTCGACGATGGTTGTGGTAGGTCTCCACGTTTCATCTCCAAACTATAGAACTGTCTTCACGTTCGTATTGATGATTCTGACTTTGATATTGGTTGAGAGTTGTTTTGAGTTCCGAATGTTCCTCAATTGTGGGAAGGCTGTCCTTCATTTTTCAATCTTTCCCTTTACACCTGTATCAGATCCTCTTTATTCATCGATGATGTTACGCAGATGGATACGTGAAAGATTCCACATCGTCCAGAGCTTCTCCATCAAGTGTGATTGTGTTAGTATTCTGTGTGTGTTGTAATCAAGGATGTTGCTTTTTCCTTTGTGTATGTAGAGGCCTACTGATGCACATTTACATTTGAATGAAATATATATTCATTAATTGATCACATTGATCATTTATAGTATCACTATTCATTTTAATAATGGATAAACACGCTGATACATATATGAAGATTACAATCTGTCATTGTTACGTAACAGATTGAATGTTTAACCATAGAGGTTAATATAGAATAGAAATAATCACATAATTACTTACTATCTAGTACATACCTATTCCTAATCAATAATAATAAATTTAAATGATCAAGTTTTTGTAACAACAATAATAAATCGATCGAAATAAGTAATCAATAAAGATTATCAATTATAATATTGAATTAATCAATAATTTTATGATTGATTTTCAATCAGTCAGTCAGTCAGCGACAACGTAGAACCAGCCACATACATGCATCGGTACAAGTTGCCATACCTCATTAGCACAACAAGATGAACACCGGATTCATAGAGGTAGTTAATTGAGTGGTGGTAATATATAAAAGATAGGTTGTATATAAAGATATAGTAAAGGAAGGAAGAAATTTATGAAGCAATTTTAATCTCAAGGTTTAAGGGAAGATAAAGAGTGTATACACCTACGCCATTGTGACCGATTCTGATTCATATCACCTAGAGTCTCCAACCATTGGTTACGATAGTCATGCGGACCCCAACCAGGTAGTCTGCATCTACCAACATGGTTTAGACTAGAAGTTAGTAACTTCAAGCACTGATGCCACGTTTTGGTTTGTCCGCCTCTAACTCTCTTCCAACCATCCCCTACACTAGTCAGCATTGCGAGTCGTGGTAATCGGTGTTCAGGCATACGTAACACATGGCCCAACCATCTCAGTCGATGAAGATTTATCACCTCATCAACTGATTTACCATCGTTCCCTAATACCCTGCGTCTAACCTCACTATTACTTACTCGGTGATCCCAGCAGATGCGAGCAATATTTCTAAGGCATCTGTGGTCAAATACTAGTAACCTACGAGTATCTTCTACTCTTAATGGTCATGTTTCGCAGCCGTAAAGTAGAACAGAGCGAACTGCTGCGCAGTATACTCGTCCCTTAATTGATAGACGGATATCTCGTCTTCGCCATAGGTGACGTAAGTTGGCAAAAGCCAAACGAGCTTTTTGAATCCGTGTTGAGATTTCGTCAGACACCAACCCATTAGGGCTGATCATACTTCCAAGATAAGTGAAGTTGTCGACGCGTTCGACTACTTCACTCCCTATCCTTAGTTCAGGTGTTGACGCAGGCCAGTCCTGGAGTAACAATTTACATTTGGATGGGGAGAAACGCATCCCAAACATCCTGGCATTATTACTCAGTTCTAACAGAAGACTCTGCATTTTGTCAGTGTCTTCACCAAACAGGACTATGTCATCTGCGTATTCTAAGTCGCTTAGTGGTGCCCCTGGTAGGAGACCAATTCCTGAAAATTCAGTCGACGAGTGTTATTTGCAGCAACAGGTCTATAATGAAGTTAAACAAAAACGGGGATAGTGGGCAGCCTTGACGGACACCACTTGAGGTTGTAAAATCATATGACAGTTCGCCATAAGCTCTCACTCGACTGGTAGTGTTCGAGTAAAGAGCCTTCACAAGGTTTATGTACTTCTCAGGTACACCTTTCAATGACAGACACTGCCACAGAACCTCTCGGTCTACAGAGTCAAATGCTGCTTTTAAGTCAAGAAAAACTATCATTGTCGGACGCCGATAAGCATGTCTGTGCTCTAAAACTTGACGAATGGTGAATATGTGGTCGATACAGCCACGACCAGGTCTGAAGCCAGCCTGATTTTCTAGTGTTTGATTTCCAATAGACTAATCTAATACATACATTATTGATTCTGTAATAGATTAAATTAGATAGCCGTTTTCTAATGAAGTTTGAACAAGCAGGTGGCCATCAAGACTCAGTAGGTAAATGGATAACGCGATGGCTTTTGAAGGGAAAGATACTGGGTTCGAGTCCCAGAATGAACATCAACTATGAGATGCAGGTACATCCAGCTGACGAGTCCCAAATAAGACAAAACGCGCGTCAAACTGGATTCCACTGATAGCCACTATCTATCTTTGCTTATAAAGCTTGTGACTTCATGCAATATCGAGGCAGTCCGCACAGAATGCACATATGCTAATAAGAAACTGATCAATTTCAGTCCTAAATAACAATGGGAAGATACAAGTATGCAAACAGCTTGCTTCTAATTGTTTAAAAGTTAAATAATTAATGCATTTTAAGTTTCCATAGAAATTGAAATCAAAATCAATTATGTGACATTCTTTGTCTAATTCATTTGTTTAGCTTAGGCTTGTATAGGTCAGGCCGTGTTTTATTGACTGTGATTTTAATTTCTGTAACTATTAGGAACATATTTAAATTGGATAATGCATTGTTACTAGGAGATACTGATTAATTATAAGATAGAATTGATCAATGAAATGTTTGTCTAGTTTTTTTTAAATAATCGTTGGATTCTATAGATAATGTTGTAGTCATAATGTTATCCTGTTCGAAGATAAGTCAGAAATCGCATTTTTCAATCTTTAGTCAGTTTTAATTCACTTGGTATTGTTTGTTTGGATCTTCCCATCGATGTGTTTCGGACTGCAACTGGTCAGTCTCTAATTGGCATATGTGCATACTGTGCGTATTGCCTCGATATACCTTAATTCACAAGCATGGTAAGTAGAGATGGATAGTGGCTAGTAGTGGAATCCAGGATGCGTGTTTCGTCCTATTTGGGACTCGTCAGCTGGAGGTACCTGCATCTCAGAGTTGATGTTCACTCTGGGACTCGAACCCAGTACCCTCGCTTCAAACGCCATCGCGTTATCCACTCGGCCACTGAGTCCT
>NW_017386067.1:501398-516960 GCF_000237925.1 Schistosoma mansoni
TCCAGGAATTCTTATTACAGACTGAAAAAAGCCATCGGACTAAAAGGTGTATTCTTTTTAGTTTGTTGAATCGTGGAGAACCTCGAGCTTTGTAGTTCCATATCACGCACTGACCCTTTCCTGACAGCTACTACAAACCAGGAAGCACTGAACAGTTGTTTCGCTCAAGTATGAAACTCCTCAACATAGAATTGACTGAAGTTAGAATTACACATCGTTTAATGTTAGCTCAGTGGTCTTAAGGTTAAGCACTCTCTGATAAGCTTGAAGTATTAGACTTAATCTTCACTCACACTCAATGACGAGCAGACCTGTTGTATAACGAAACGGTTGTTCAGTTCATCCTGGTTTCTAATGGTTTTATAAGGTCAACCTGTAATTTTAAAACCCCAAGATGGATAAGTAGTCGTATTTTTTTACTACAGTAATCCGGTTGGTTTAAACATGTGTTCCACTAAGAACTGACATTACTTACACTATTATTATGAATTAAAAAGGAGCAGAAGCTTATTTGTCTTAGGTTTACGGCTTCTATTCCTTACAATCAGATTTATTGTGACGACTAATTACTATTGAGAAATTGAATTCCTCCTAATAGGATGTACAACTCCACAACAAGACCTATATCACCTCATTTTTGCATTCTTTTTTATCTTAGAAAAATTCAAAACGAAAAATATCTTCACATTAATCCTGATAAATTATTAACCTGAGTTTTCACCTGGAATTTCTATGTCCTGTTGCCGTTGTCATTGATAACAACAAATTTTTATCCAGTTTTTCAAAGCAAATCATTTAACTAACATATATCAAGCATCATATTTAAATAGAAATGTTTTTAATTTTTGTCATCTTATTATTTACTTCATTACGCCTATTATCCCTCGTGGAGGAGCATAGGGCACCCACCAATGATCTAAATCCGACTCTGTCCTCAACAATCCTTCCCAGTTGCTTTCAGTTGTTGTTCATCCTTTTCATATCTCCTTCCGACTCTCGACGCATTGTGTTCTTTGGTCTTCCTCTTTTCCGTTCCTCTTCAGAATTCAAAATTAGTGCTCGCTTCTGATGCAGTTTGATTATTTCCTCAATGTATTTCCTATCCGCTTCCGTCGTCTTTTCCGAATTTCCCCTTCAGATAAAAGCTGATTTGTTCTTTTCCATAGAAAGTTGGTGCTGATAATATCCGGTCAATGGAGATTGAGTATCTTGCGTAGACAATTGTTTATAAATGTTTATTATAGTAATTTCGACAGTTGAGATCATGAGTCAATTGGAGCTAGACCACTATGGAAAACCTGGAATCACTGGATGGCCGTTTCGTCATACTGTGGGTCTCCTCAGTAGCAGCTCGCATCCGCGATCCCGCCTAGAAAGATTCGAACCCACGACCTGTTAGTTTCGATCGCGAGCGTTTAACACCTAGACCATTGAGCCGAACGGCATGACATAACATAAACCAATCCACGAAATTGAGCGACACATCCACCATTGTCTTCAGTGAGTTACTATCGCACAACAGACCTGATTGAACTCCACTGGTTACTGCTTCTCACTAGAACTCTAAGAAATACCTCTTGAAGCAGCAAGTCACTGGTGAGCACATGTTGAATAATATCAGAAGGGGTTTTTGTGGATATTATAGTAATTTCAATAGTTGAAATCATGAGTCATTTGAAGCTAGTTCACCATGGATGTGCACTTCTGAGGAGTCCCACAATAGGACGAAACGGCCGTCCAGTCCTTTCAGGTTTCAAAAGTAATACCAGCCGAACCATCGAAATTAAATTCATGGATAGAATTAATAATATGTTCGACATGAGATTTGAAAGGACCATCTGTAACCCCATTTTGATTTAAGTTCAATTGTTTCGTCAGAGTCTCTATAATACGAACCTGAAACTGTTCGAAACGTTTTTCTTGACGTTCCAGCAAGGCTTCAAATTGTTCAAAGGTAAATGACATCTTGATAAGATAACCTATCGCCAGTTTTTATATCTAGAGCTTTAGATCCTTGTTATGCCGTGTACTGCAAGACTGCTTGAATGATAGAACCTGCAACGTTTCAAGAAAGAAGACAGAAGACTAGTAAGTAGGAATGTTATTCCAAACAGTGTCAAATATATTACAAAAATCTCATGTATTATTAGTTTTTGGCTGAAAGTAAATCATTATTTCGGACAGCCAATAGGCACATTGGGGGGCCTTCTTATTCACCCAATAGGCAAGCTACACGTCGATATTCCATAATATTCCTGTAGCAGTGATTGGATGGAAAGTCTCTGGCTCTTTCTGAGCTTCTTGAGGCTACTTTGAGTTTGTCAACGAGCCATCTTTACAGTCTAGCTTCAAATGAATCATGATCTCAACTATTGGTATTACATAATCATTTATTTTTTATTATAAGTAATTGTAACCATAGGGCTCACCTGTTCTATTGTGAATGTCATGTTTACAATATATAAATACACGTCAATCTTAAATATGTTTAATAGCATATATAATGTACTGTTCCACTTATTGTGCTTTTCAATTCCATTTCAACTAACTGTTTCAGTTTCACTAAATGAAGTATATTAAACTTTAGTTTATAATTATATTGTTCTTATAGTGTTCTTATAGTCCTACTCACTGCCTTCTCGTGGCACCGATGTTGTTTACGAAATTAACGAGACGAAAAGCGAATGTCCGGAGCTTTAACCGGGTTGGTGGACACGGAAAGTTCACTTAGGGGTTGTGAAACCCTGACTCAAAACCAATGGTGTACATGGGCTCCAGGATCCTGAGGGAACAAACGGCGTATGAATCAATCGTTGGTCACCGACTACCGTGGGACTACATTTCCCCACGACGTTCCACTGCCTTGTGGATTAGACCTTTAGGTCAAAGGTTCCGGGTGTGGCCCCGTAAGAAAACCACCTGTTTCGGTTTGGGCACCTGGGCAGTATCACAGCCCTCATACAAATCAAATGAGATTTGTGTGGCGCATATATGTCTGGTACCCCCTTGTTCCAATAATTATGTGTATAAATGAATGAATGAATGTCAGTTACTAGGTTAATCCCATATACCCTTATTCTAGTCCAATTTATTCATTCTTCTTAAGTAGTCATATTTGGACTTCGTTAATTATTCATATATCAACCCTGACTGTTTTTTTTATATGAGCGTGTTCAGTTCTTATCTTATTCATCACATATCTGTAACTTATTTTTGGTCTGACTATAAATACTGAGTAATGCTAAGTTAAATTAAATTAGCTTACATGCCTTTTCTACCGTGCGCCATTTCGTTTGACTTCTCTCTCTGTTCTTTCCTTTCTTAGCTTACGTCTTCCAGATTTTTTGACCCTATCAACGATGGTACAAAATATACGTATTTGAAATTCATTCTCCAATTTGACTTTTTCTAATTCCGTCATACATTGTATACAAGGATTGGTGATATGTATCATTCAATAGTGATCAACATACGATCTAATGGAAATCAGATATCGAGCCATCAAATTATTTTTAGTTTTAATTCATATATAAATATATATTGGTTGTTTAGACTTTTCCATTTATTATTAGGACTAAAATTGATCAGTTTGCTTCGGGATATGTGCATCCTGTACGAATTCCCTCGATATTACCAATAAGTTACAAGCATTTTATAAGCAGAGATGGATGTTAGCTAGTAATGGAATCTAGAATGTTTCAAGTCCCCGAGTGAACATAAACTTTTGGATACAGGTACATCCATATGACAAATCCCAAATAGGATGAAATGTACTTCCTGGATTCCATTGCCAAGAACCATTTATCTCGGCTTAAATATATATTGATTGGTATTGTTTATTTGAATCTTCCGATTGATGCTTAGGACTGCAACTCCTCAGTCTCTTATTGGCATATGTGCATACTATGCGTATTGCCTCGATATTGCCTTAATTCACAAGCATTATAAGCAAAGATGGATAGTGGCTAACAATGGAAACCAGTTTGACGCGCGTTTCGTCTTATTTGAGACTCGTTAGCCGGATGTCCCTGCATCTCAGAGTTGATCAAAAGACAGTATACTGGTTAATAATAAATCACTGATTATTATACATTGTACTTTTACCTTATACTTTCTGTTATACATTAGGTAGTAACTTAGTGATATATGGTTGTAACGTTACATAACACATTACTGAATATTTGAAATAGCTACATTACATTCGGTATTGTGAATAGAAATCGCCAGAAAAGTAATGACAGGAAAACAAAATTAATGATATTTGTGTTAGTTTTTATTTTCAAGTTGTATTGTAGTGCAGGGAGATTGTAGATGCGCACTGTCACTGAGGTGTCCCATACTAGGACGAAATAACCGTCCAGTACTTTCAGGTTTTCTATGATGATCTATCTTCAATTGATTCATGATCTCAACTATTAAAATTAATATTTCTTTTTGTTTATTTCCCTTTCAATGGAATTGTTTTAAACTAGATTCTTAAATTGAATTCTATTCAAACAAAAAAAACAAAAAAAAAACAGAACTCACTATAGTAACAATTGTTATCTGTTACTGTTTATCTGGTAGCCGTCGTCATGTATTATCATTATTATTATTACTATTATTAGTATTACTATCATTACTATTATTATTATTATTATTATCAGTCAGCCCCCCCCCATTTAATAGTTATATATATATAAAGAGAGAAGGAGAAAGTAGTATCATTATTTTATTCTGTCAATACATATTAACATCTTATAATAGAGAAGCCTGAAGGACATATTTTTTTTCTTCAAATTTCATTGGGTTAATAGTTTCCAATGTTCAAATTTCAAGGTTTATAATTAAATTACCGACTCCTTTTTAGATTATCCATAAAATTCTTTATTCAAATAGTAAGTTTTGAATGGTTTTTTTCTTTTTTATTTCATTTCATGTTTAAACTTTATTGTTACATATTTGTAATTTGATAAATAATTACTTACTTACTTACTTATGTCTGTTACTACTCCTCATGGAGGAGTATAGGATGTACGCCAACATTCTCCATCTCAGTCTGTCTTCAACAATCTTTTCCAGTTGTTTCCATTTGCTATTCACCCTACCGATGTCTACTGACAAATCTCAAAGTAGCGTGTTCTTTGGTCTTTCATTTTTCTATTTCCATATAAGCTTCTAAGTTAGGGCTTGCCTTGTGATATAGTTTGATAATTTCCTCAATATGTGTCCTGTCCACCTACACCCATCTTTTGCTAATTTCCTCATCAGATGGAAACTGGGTTGTTGTCTCCCGTAATAGATTGTTACTGATTGTATCTGGTCAACAGACATTGAGTATCTTATGTAGAAAATTGTTGTTAAATACTTGTACATTTTTGATGATGCCTGTAGTATTTTTCCACATTTCATCTCCGTACGGTAGAGTTGTCTTGACGTTTGTATTGAAGATTGTGACATTGATATTGGTTGAGAGTTGTTTCGAGTTGTATATAATCTTCAATTGTAGAAATGCTGTCCTTGATTTGCCAATCTTTACCTTTACACATGTATTAGATCCTCCTTATGCATCGATGACGTTGCGCAGGTGGATACGTGGAAGATTCCACATCCTCCAGAGCTTCTCCATCAGGTGTGATTGTGTTGGTGCTCTGTGTGTTTTAATCGAGGATGTTGCTTTTTCCTTTGTGTATGTTGAGGCCTATTGCTGCAGACGCTGCTATTAAACTAGTTGTCTATATTTGTATTGGTTGATGTGTATGGGATAGAAGGGCCAGGATGATTTATAATATATGATTTTAATTAGATTATTGAATTATACATGAGTCAGTGATTCAGTAGCACAAAAAGAAACAAACTGAAAGGATGACTTTTTTTCAATCGAAGTATACGACAACTCTTCAATACTGTGAATGTTTAACCATATTAAGACAATTTTATTGGAACAGATAGATTGTTGCCAGTAGTAGTAGAAGTAGTAGTAGTAGTAATAATAATAATAATAATAATAGACTCGATGACAAATATTTTGTCCTATGTGGAACTTGTCAGTTGAACGCAGCTAGGATTTCAATGTTAATGTTTTAACCTCTACTAATAAGGATACTGACACTCAGAAAATCTATTTGTATAGTTTATCAGTTTTTGGTAATAAACCGGTATATTATGTAAAATCTATTCCTAATAAATGTATCATTACATTTCATAGTCCTTCTTATATTTGAGAGAGGTTGGATCGTGCATGTCCACTGACATTAAGGAGTCCCATACTAGGATGAAACGGCTATCCAGAGCTTCCAGATTATTCATGGTGGTCTAGCTTCAATTGACTCACGATTTCAACTATAATATTCCAGTTTAAGGGACACTTTGGAAAGTATGAAAAATCATTCATTAAATAAATCATTTACATATTCACCTTGAATTGTCCTTTATATATTCCATCATTTGTCTATATTCATTCCTGTTCTCTTTAGTTCAATATTTTATTGGTAAACATTCGATATCCAATTTTCGCTACATACTACTTATATCTGTCCGCATAAGTAGCATATAACACAAACAAATCAATTATAGAAATAACAAAAAGAGAAAATAATTATTCAGCTTCAACAAATGTTATATTCAAATCCGTTGGTATAATTATTTAGTTTTGTTTTAATGAACTATTTGTTTTCTCTTTCTTTGAATCAAACTTTATATGAAAATGGATGGATCGTGGATAGAAGTCTTATTTAGGACTTGTCGATTGGATCTGCTTACATTTCATTGTTTGTATTCACATTAGGATTCGAATCCAGTGCCTTTCTTTTCATACAAAAAAAATGTTAACCAATGAGTTATGGAGTTCAACTAGTGATGAAATGAATGACAAATAAATTTTTTTGTTATTTCTCAATGAGTAGAGGAATTGTATCTCCGAGGTTTTGTGACTTGTTATAAGCCACTTCTTCAGAGTCTGCAAAATAACTGAGACAATTTCCTTTGTACTATTTAAACTTTTGTTAATATAATGTCGGTTATTTAGTTACTCTGAAGAAGTGGCTTATATTAAGCTACGAAACGTCAGAAATACAACTTTTTTCGCCCTTCGATGGTGGTCTAGCTCCAATTGACTCATGATTTCAACTTTGAAAAATACTGAAATCTCCACAAATCCCCTTCTGAAACTATATATATTATTAACATTTTACCCGATGTCCAATTTATTTGAAAATAACAAGTTCGACCTTGGCACTGATATCTATGATCATGAAATAGGTTAAGGAAAACTGAACAGAAATTCAGTTCTGAATATTAACAACTGGAAAATTCAAAATCTTACAAATAATTATATAAATATCATACCCTTTGAACAAGCTTATTTTTATTTTTTATTTATTTAAACACATAAATATTGGTATAAGGAGACACCAGATACATATGCGCTGCACAAATCAAATGAGATTTGTGTGACGGCTATGAAACTGCCCGGGTGCTCAGACCAAAGCAGGTGGTTTTCTAAAGGTTGACACACCCGGAGCCTTCGACCTAAAGATGCGGTCCACAAAGGAGTGGAGCATCGTAAGGAGATGCAGTCTCATGGTAGTCGGTGACCAACGATTAATTCATACGCCATTTGTTCCCTCAGGATCGTGGAGCCCATGTACACCATTGATTTAGAATCAGGGTTTTCCAACTCCCTCAAGTGGACTTTCCGTGTCCACCAACCTGGTTAAAGCTCCGGACATTCGCTTTTCTTCCTCTCAATTTCATAAACAACAGTGATACCACAAGAATGCAGTGAATAGGACTTCCCTGGTAGAAGCTATATACGCGTAGCCATGTGAGAGGATTTGGAGAGGGAGAGCGAACTCTCCCCACTGTCGGCCGTACCAGGGCATTTGGGGGAACAAGCTAGTGCCTTGCGAAACTCAGTAGCTTAATGAATGATGTATTCGCGTTTGAACTGTAAAGTATTCTATTTATGTCCGATATAAGTATCAACATGTATACAAGTATATTGAGTTAACAAGTTTCAGAAACGCAACTATTTGGTTCCATTTACTAGCTACAATCAGTCTATTCTATAAAGCGTTGTACAAAATAACTGTATGGAACTATTTCACACAGGATACATATATTTCAACTAACAGGAAATTCAATCCTGAATGTCAACAATGAGATCATTCAAACCATTTATTGATAATGATGTTAATATATCCCGACGAGAATAATCAATGATAACTGTTGGGACCCATTTATGGACTAATATCATACATATATTTTTTATTGTATAGTTGTTAGGTCGCTAAACTATACATATTCATGTTCCTCTTATTATAAGCTTTATTTTAACTCATAGACTATTATTATAGGACTTATCGTTCTTGAGTTATGCCCAGTCTATTAATTACTGTCTCCTACATTCACAGCCACTTTTGACTAAATCTTGTATAAGTGCTGTTTTCTATTTTGTAGTGCGATTTGGTCCGTTTAGTTTGTATATAAACCCAGTATGTTTGAAATACATAATTCATATCGTGGAGTCTGAGATTGATGTTCTGAACTCAACAGACAGGATTAGGTAGGAAGATATGACCGACATAGACTCTAGACTGCTCGTAGGAGTTTATGCATCATTGGTCCGGTCGGTAAGTCAGCTGTTCTGTAATTAGCAGTATCATTACGTTTTATAATAATAGGGTACAAAGCCACAAGTTATAACAGATGTACACATATGAAAACATTTCCGCTTACTTCCTACTTATTTTTGTTTTCTTGATGTATGTTTTTTAGAAAATGACGTCTAAGAAGTCAGAGAAACAATTCATGTTATCCGAGAATGAATTCAATCAAATGGCATATGATAATACAGCATTAATGAATACACAATATATTGATGAAATAGATAATAAGAATGAAATTCAATTCACGAAATCTCAACCAATAAAATCAAATCAAGTTTTACAAAATGCTGATCCAGATCATTATAGTTGTTGGAATCGTTTTACACGATGTATTCGTAGTAAGTTAGTTTTGGTGATGATAATAAGAATATCGGTGGCGTTAGACAGGTAGATAGATAGATAGATAGATGTGTGGGAAGGTAGATGTGAGGATAGATAGATAGATAGATGAAGTTTCCTTTTAATTAAGGTAGCATTCAGATTGATAGTTGAATAGAAATTATACAGAAGTATAGGATAAACGATTCTTAGGAATAAAAGAAATATTACTTGTTACGACAATCTAGTGGAATGTATGGTAATAATCCAAACTATTCATTATCATTAAGTAGTATGTGGTAATAACAATATTCTAGAAAATGTGAAACTCTGTAAAGATTTATTCACGTGTTGTTGTTTACTTGTATCCCCCCATTGTTATTTTGGACTGCAATTGATCAGTCTCTTGTTAGCATATGTATATCCTATGCGGACTGCCTCGAAATTGCCTGAAGTCACAAGCTTTATAAGCAAAGATGGAAGATGGGAAGATACAAGTAAACAACAACAAGTGAATTTAAAACTTCACCCTATTGCACAAGCAGGTTGCTATCATGATTCAGTAGCTAAGTGGATGACGCGATGGTGTTTGAAGCAAACGGTACTGGGTTCGAGTTCCAGGGTGAATATCAACTCAGATGCAGGTACATCCAGCTGAAGAGTCCCAAATAGGATGAAACGCGCGTCAAACTGGATTCCACTGCTAGCCATTATCCATCTTTGCTTATAAAGTCTGTAAAGATTTACTTAGATTTTTTTTCCGAGGAAGGGTATTGGTTTAACCTAACTATATCTCGATTAATTAAAAGTTAACATGAGACTCTTAAGGGTCATATTAGCATTACTCAGAATTGGTGGGAGAGTATATATTTATTACCTGGTATTATCAACAATCATAAATCAATAATGATAATATTTATTCCATACGGGAAACTGATTACTTTCTTTTAATGAGAAATTAGCTTGTATAATTGCTGTTTATAAATTAATAACGCATTCTATGTTTGTAATACTGCATGAAATCGCTTTCGATTCCTGATAGACGTTACTCACTGCTATGGATTCCTATATTAGAACTAAACAGATGTCTAATGCTTCCAGGTTTTTCAATGATCGGCTCATGATCAAAATAAATTGATCTATGAAATTTAACTTAAATAAGGAGAGAAAACTATTCATGAACAACATTACATACAAGTAACATTATCATTTAGGGATAATTAAAAATCTCGTTGTTCCACAGTTATATACCAAATAATTTGATTGGAAAGACCTTTTGATTTATCGAGCATAGTAAATTTGGTTGAAAATATTATAAAGTTGAATTCATGAGTCGATTGGAGCTAGATGACCATGGAAAACCTGGAAGCACTGGACGGTCGTTTCGTCCTAGTATGGGACTCCTCAGTGACAGTGCGCACCCACGATCCTGCCCCGCGAGATTCGAACCCAGAACCTATCGATCACTCATGTGAACGATTAACCTCTAGACCACTGAGCCAGTATCCAACGCTGTTAACACCGTTCAGTACTTCCAGGCTTTTTATGGTGGTCTAGTTTCAATTGACTCATGAATTCGACTATAAAATTACTAAGATCTTCACAAAACCCCATTTTGAAAATATTTACATTAATCAAGCGTTAAGTAGTTGCTAACGTCATGTTTAACAAATCTCTAGTCTTAATTGAATTCTATCTATTAAACAATTGTGATTTATTTACTAATGTAAATGACTTGAAATTAATGGAATTACATTTCGATGTCAGATGGTTAGAGGTATTTCGTCAGGAAATTCTCCTTGACTTGATTTTTTGTGTCGATCATTACCTATCAACCAAGTGATTAATATTTTCTGATTAATTTGAACGTTGATTACACAGATGACCAGTTTGAGGTGTTACCAACCCCTAATGTCCCAACTAACAAAGTTTCCTAGTGACCATCTGTAACTACTGAACTTCACAGATTATATAATTTCAGAATAATATCAATGAAAATATAGATTTATGTAATCTATACGTATATATATTAACATGTTAAACAGAAATTTCACGTTTTTATATCCCATTAGGTGCATGGGCAACAAGATTAACTGAGGATACAATGAGTAATAGAGAATTATATATACATACAACATTGAGAGAATTAGTGATTTATATATTTTTCCTTATTACACTAATGATTGGTAAGTGATATCAATTTGATAGAAATTTTACAAATAATTATTATCAGAAAGGGTTGTTTTTTTGTGGAGATTTCAGTATTTTCATAGTTGAAAGCGTCAGTCAATTGAAGCTAGACCACCAAGGATAACGTGGAAGTACTGGACGGCCGTTTCGTCCTATTGCGGCACTGTGCGCATTGCTTGGGAGTCCCACAATAGGACGAAACAGCCGTCCAGTGCTTCCAGATTTTCCATGGAGGTCTAGCTTCAATTGACTCACGTTTTCAACTATGAAAATAATGATTACTAATTATGTTGATGAGACTATAATTTTTCGATAACCTTTGTGGAACTCTAGAATGACTATAAGAATATTCACCTGCTTACTAGGGTTAAAAAGGGGTTATGAAATAATATGAGGAATTAGGATTAATAACTGAAGATAAAAATTAAAGTTAGGCATAACACTAAGAGTTTCCATCATGAAATGGCGCAAGCTATAACGTCAAAATATGAATAAATTTCGCGCCAAAATTCAAGATTTAGAATCTTAGCTCTGATTGGTCCGTTCATTAATTATAGTCTCTCTATTATATCCAAAATTAGTAGAGAACTGCCTACCTTAAACTTTGAATTGTTAGTTTTTGATTGTTCTAGAAGAAAAATTCTAACTCATCATCAAACTAATATGCATAGTGATATGTATTGCTAATTGAACACTATACTCGGATCCTAAGCTAGTCTCGTAACCACCAAGCTAAATCTACACAGAGACTTCAACACGAGAGAAAAGGCACAAAATATACGAGAAGCACTTTACTCCAAAGGTTCATTTATGTACAGAAAATAAAGGGTTTTTATAGTATTTAAGAAGTCCTTAGGTTTTCCTGAAAATCCTAGAATACTACTAAACATAGTAGCAGTGTAGTAATCAGCTAATCAGAAACTCTACATGTGACTTTTCACTTTCGTGATGTTTTTAGCAAAACTTCTAGTCAACACTGATTGGATAAAATGGTTCTTAATGTTTCCTAAGTCTTTCTTGTCTATTGCGAGAAATTTTCTGGATCACCCCAACACATGGATCACGAATGTTTATAGAGGTAGCTAATATAGCTTATCGTTTACATACATACAAACTAGTGAATATGTTGAGTTATGCATTATGATATGGAGAGTCAATCAGAAGTAGGAAAAGGTCAACCGATGACAATCAGAAGTGACCCAAAGATCAATTGCACTTTATTGGGGTCAATGAGTAAATTTCCTAAGGATAGAGTTGTATATATATATGAGTGAGTATTTGTGCATTTCCTACAGTAGCTCAATACATATTCTCACTTGCTCTTGTGTTCTCGCTCGAGAAGTCAGTTGAGGGGTTAGCGCATAACACATTTTGTATCAGCATCAGATTTCGGACACCGCACATCACAATGTGTCCTTTTTAATTTTTTTTATCATTACATACTCCTGAATAAAGATAGGAAATTGGTCCAAGAAATTGTTGACTACTGTGCCTTAACCATGTCAATCATTTCAGTCTTTATGTTCTAATAGCTGGTTAGAGATTTTTGGTGGTGTGGTCCAATTCACTATTCATCTTCTAATGAATCTTCAGCATCCTTTTAAGATTCATAAATCAAAACAAAATAGGTATCTAATACTCTTCGGTTTTCACAGATTTAGTCTTAGAAATCGATTCCAAACTAATGATATATCGAACTCATGGACTTCTTCTTTGATTTCAATGTTTATCTTAAATCATTCTACACAAGCATTAAGAATCAATCAATTCTAGAAAACAATGTAAACCAAGCTATGTATTTTCTCGTTTTTTGGACTCGTTGAATAAATTTATCATCATCCATGTTAGTGTTCGCATTATGAATCCAAACCATTATCCATTATAGTACTGCATCCAGTTAGCCGCTAACTTGCTCATTATACAGAATCTTTTTAATAATGGTAATAATAATTGATAATTCTATAAATGGTTCCGTCGTTAATTCAAGGCGTATTAAGTAATCAGACTAAATATAGTTGAAATAATGAGTCAATTGAAGCTGGACCACCATGGAAAACCTGGAAGCACTGGACGGCCGTTTCATCCTATCGCGGGACTATTCAGCAGTGCGCATTCACCATCTCGCCTCGCGAGATTCCAATTCAGGACCTACCAGTCTCACGCCAGAGCACTTAACCGATAGACCACCGAGCCGGCATCCAACAGTGTTAATGTCTAATTTCAACCAGTCTACGAAGTTACGCAACCATTCATCAATGTCTTCAGTGAGTTGATATCTCCCAACAGACCTGGTTGGACTCCACTGGTTACTGCTTCTCACTGGAACGCCAAAAAATACCTAATGGATCAAGTCCATTGTGAGCATATGATAAGTGGGTTCTTTGTGGAGATGCCGGATCAGTGGTCTCCAGGTTAAGTGCACGCGTATGAGACTGGTAGATCCTGTGTTCGAATCCCGCAAGGCGGGACCGTGGATGCGCACTGCTGGTGAGTCAGAAAATGGGAAGAAACGACCGCACAGTGCTTCCAGGTTTTCCATGGTGTTCTAGCTTCAATCGACCCATGAATACAACTACATATCAAAATTACTAAAACTCTCCACAAACAACCCGCAATCAGACTATAGTCGAAAGTATTTATTGATTTGTAAATGATGTGTGGGCGAGAACGATAATGACTGGTTGTTTTGCTTAGTCAGATATGTAGATAGTCTGACAGGTGTCAGATCTGGATATATATTCCCCTATCCTGATTACTTATTATTATTACTGATTAACTGCTCTTTGGTGTTGAGTTGTGCCGGATATGGGTGTGGAAATATATTGACTTTCTACTCAGGTTGATCTCGTATCCTTGATCTGAGTCGTGTATTGAAGTCCTGTAGAATAGACACGGGGTGAAAATCTAGTGTAGATATTCGTCTAAGGTAAATGAACTTCCCGCATACGTGTAAAATGTGAAAGGACTGTTATAACAAGAAGCCCTAGTGTTATAACAAGTATTCTACCTTTATAACAATTGGCGACGGTAGTCGAAACGGATCTACGCTTATATATTCAGTTTAAGTGGATTATGTAACATAATGGATGATCTGAAAAATTTATTACAACAGCAAAATTCTCTTATCGAATTATGGTCGAAAATATATCAATATCCTCAAGAACCAATATGTCTGATTCTACTATGACTCCGTATTCTATTGCGAATTCAATAAGTGAATTTAGATTTGATCCAGAAAGTGGAGTTACTTTTAAGGCGTTGTTTAAACGCTATGAGGATTTGTTTATTAATGATTGTAAAGAGTGGAACGAAGGTTCAAAACTAAGATCATTATTATTACGAAAGCTCGGAGTGTCTGGATATGAAAAATGTTGTGATTTTGTCCTCCCAAAGAAGTCAACCGACATAACCTTCAGAGAAACAGTAGAGTGCCTGACACGTATATTTGGTGAACGACCATCAATTTTTCACACTAGATACCAGTGTCTCCAGCTTGTAAAGAAAGCACAGGACGACTATGTGATGTATGCAAGCATCGTGAACCGGGGATGTGAGCGGTTCCGTTTAGAAGAAATGTCCTCAGATCAGTTCAAATGCCCTATTTTTATCTGTGGATTATAATCTTCAGCAGATACAGATATTAGAATACGGATTCTAGCAAGAATCGAACAAGATCCGAATATCAGTATCTGTAAAATGTCAAAGAATGGTTAATTTGAAGCATGACACAAATCTCGTAGAAAGGAACTGTGAACACGTGGGAGTTAATACTTTACGTAAATCTTTTAACGGAAATAAGGATTCGTACTCCCAGAGAATCCCAAAACGTCTTGTTGGTGATGTGGTAAGTCCCATTCTGCAAATGTTTGTTACTTTAAAAAACGAGTATGTTTTCAACGTGGTAAATATGGCCATGCTCAAGTATATTGTAAAAGTAGGCTGAAAGTTGCTGACCGTCAGCATAAGTTCCGTAAGGGAAATAAGATGCAGACGTCAAAAGTAATACCACACACCTCAAATGTTGTTCTGGCCACAAAAAGTGACCAATTCTCATCTAATAGGAAGTACATAACCATCTTTTTCAATGGCGAACCGGTCAAGCTGCAAGTTCATACTGGGTCTGACATAATATTAATTTCTAGTGTAGTATCGTTTGATATGTTAAACCCATATACCTTATTCTAACTTTTGAACAAGCCAATTTCACCTGTCCATCATGAGTCATGTTTTCACCTTGTTAATTGTTCACTTATTAACCCTGACCATTTTTATGTGAGCGTAGGTGTGTGTACACTTCTTATCCTATTTATCACATGTCTGTAACTTATTCTTGTCTGACTATAAATATTGATTAACGCTTGATTAAAGTGAGTTGGCTTACCCGCCATCTCCAATGCGCATTATTT
>NW_017386066.1:0-84382 GCF_000237925.1 Schistosoma mansoni
GAACTCCAGGACATGTATCTTGAAGTCAGTCACTAGTGAGCATATGACTATATTTAGAAGGGGGTTTGTGGAGACTTCAGTATCTTTCAAGATACATGTCCTGGAGTTCTAGTGGGAAGCAGTGACCAGTGGAGTTCAACCACGTCTGTTGTGAGATATCAACTCACTGAAGACAATTGGTGAATGGTTGCTCAACTTCGTGGATCAGTTGAAGCTAGACATTAACACCGTTGGATGCCAGCTCAGTGGTCTATCGGTTAAGGGCTTCGGCTCGAGACTGGTAGGTCCTGGGTTCGAATCTCGCTTGCGAGAGCGGGTTCGTGGATGTGCACTGCTGAGGAGTCCCATAATAGGACGAAACGGCCGTCCAGTGTTTCCAGGTTTTCGATGGTGGTCTAGCTTCAATTGACTCATGATTTCAACTTTATATCTGATTTGTTTTCGCTCTTCGTGTTCAGAGCCTGATGGGATGAGTTTACGATAGACTATCAGTGCAATAGACCAAGACGAAATCAACTGGTGCTTTGTAACCCTTTGGTTTAAATTACTAATAGATATTACTGCTGTTTCCACAGCTGTTCGTATATCTTTTCAAGCAGCATCTGGGTTAGTCTCGTTTACAGAACTGCCTAGATGCGAACTCAGCTGTTCATGGAATTTACATTTGGCTTTCTCGTTCCCAAGTTCAATCCTAATGGGTCTCCTTATTGTAATTTTTCTTCGTCCAGTGAGGCGCAAACAAATGCGTGCTCGTATTAAAGTGTGATCAGAGTCTAAACACGTATTCCAGTGCGAGCGACAGTCTTCTATCGAGCCTCTCCAACGATAACTGATGGCAATATGGTCTATTTGAGTCCATCGTTGGCTTGATGCAGGTGGTCGCCATGTTAGACGATATGTCACATATCCATACAATTAGTGTTTGCTAAAAACAAACGATCACCATTATCTATTCGCTGAGCCGGGATACTTAAATACCCAACTAAATGTCTTTCTGTTTAATTTAGGCTACCAACCTGGGCGTTAAAGTCACCGACAACGAGTGCTCTCAATTTCGTAAGCAACACTCCTGCCAGTGAGTAGGACTTCCCTGACAGTGGTTGGATGCACATGGCCATGTGAGGGTATTTCGAGGGGGAGAGCTGACTCTCCCCACTCTCGGCCGTACCAGAGCATTTGGGGGTGATAGGAATTAAAGAACGAGATTGATTATGAATGCAGTGATCTTGAGTGATGTTAGAGGTATGAGGGTGATTATCACTTCTCGGTTGCACAGGCTGCGGAAGTATTATATCTAGAGGTACCTGAAAAGAAAATCGAATTAGAAGTGGTCCTAGTGACCTGAGAGCGTGACCGTAGTCCCCAAGGAACAACTTTTGAGGTCGGTCACACACGACCTTTTCGTTTTGGCTCCATACTTGTTGGGACCTTATCACCGGAGACGGATATCCGTGGGATAATGCGAGGTGTGCATTTTTACGGTCGATCTTTTCTAACCCACCACTCTTTGTGAGAAGGCAGCATCGCTGTTATGCTGGTCGTCTGAAGGAAACATCTGATGCCTACAATTATGGAATGGGAGCAGTAATATCTAAAGTGTTTCCGGAAAAACTAGAAGAGATAATTGCTCATGATGTTAAATTTCTCACCTCAGCTGGGAGGGACTACAGTCGAATTTAAAAAGAAGCTACTGCAATCATCATCGCTGTTAAAAGATTCTTTAAAATGCTCTACGTCAGTACATTTATTCTACTGACAGACCACAAACCTTTATCCACAATTTTTGGTTTTAAGAAAGGAATTCCTATCTATATCACTAGCAGATTACAGCACATGGAGACAATGATTCCGAGCTATAACTTCAATATCAAGTACCAGTCAACAAGTACTATCGGTCATGTCGATGTTCTCGCTCGATCGAATGCAGTTCAACACATTGAACTGGAGGACATGATCAATGCCTCCGCAGCAGTAGATCCAGAGATACGAAGTAATAGTAGCAGATACTATTCAAAACACTATAGTGTCATCAGATGAAGTCAGATAAGACACTTCTAAAGGCCCAGTTCCACAAGACGTTGAAAAGTTTCATCTTTGAGGGTGGTCCTCGAAGATCAGCTCCAAAGAGCCTCAGAAGTTTTACCAGAGTAGTCTCTCTCTCTATCATCGACGACTGTATGTTGTTTGCCGAACGTGCCATTATCTCAAAGAGGCTGTGACCAACAGTGCTTGAACAGTTGCACGCAGGACTGGAATAAGTCGCGTGAAAGCACTAGCATGAAATTACGTATACTGGCTGTATTTTGACACTCAACTGGAACAACTATCTTGTTCGTGTACCAAATGCACATTGGCAACAAAAGTACCAAAGAAGGCAAAGATACAATCACGGCCAAAACCACAGTCGCTGTAGCAAATTATACACTTCGACTTTGCTGGTCCACTAAAAGGAGAAACTTGCCTTTTGATAGTTGATGCATACTGTAAGTGACCAGAAATTTTGCTCATGGGACATCTAATTGCAAGCTGCACAGTCAAAAAACCCACGTCAATTATTTAGTTGATTCAGGGTTCCAGGATAATTAGATAGCGACAATGGAACACAGTTTATGTCCGATGTCTTCTTAGAATTTTGTCAACAGAATGAAGTCAAAAATAATGATAATGTTCGAACATAGGTTCTGAATTGTTGAATTCACACAACAATATTACTGCAAAGAACTTCGGAATCTCAAATACTATGAATATCAAAGTGTGATCGTCATAAGCTTAACTCACAGAGATTCACGTTTTGGACATTAAGAAACTCAACAGTAGCTACTCGTGGTCCTACGGGTTTAGATAGACAAAGCATTTATTTTGAAAGCAAAACCATCACAACTTGAGATGGATTTCAAACAACAATCACTCACATGTTGTCCGGCTTAATTTCTAGTCATGTTATCGATTCAACCCAATAAAGATAATTGTGATAAGGAGGGCGTGTAAGAGAAGTGTAAGAATGATATGACAGTTTCAAGAACAAATAATATATCCTTTCTCCACAGTTATAGGGAATAGTTCTCTGACAACTTATACGGCTCCACACGCACAAATCAATTCGGTTATCCTCTCGCACCCTCTCTTCTCACCATCAAATAGACAGTTTGGCTTAAGTATCACGTATCGGAATTTGAAAGCGCAGAGAACAAACAGAAAAATCAATGATGAAATCGGCAATCAGTTGAAGAATGAACACTCACAAGAAGTTTCCAAAGTTAAATTATGAGAATTTATCTTGGAACGTGTTTGAGAATTCTGGTTTAGGCCACCTTTCCGTATAAATCAGGTGTGTGAACATCGGAAGATGAAACAGACAGGTAGTTCGCGTAGGAAGATAAATTCGGAGTACTAAGAAGGAAATAGAAATTGACAACAAAATATTAGATGGAATTAATTGAATTTTGTGCAATGATAATCCAAAAAGGTGTGAAGCTTGGTGGCAAATTTTAAGTGTTAACACAACCCCCAAATACTCTAAAACGGCCGAGGGTGGGGAAAGTCAGCTCTCCCTCTCCAAATGCTCTCACATGACCATGTGCATCCAACCACTGTCAGGGAAGTCCTACTCACTGCCTTCTCGTGGCAGGAGTGTTGCTTTCGAAATTGAGAGGACGAAAAGTGAATGTCCGGCGCTTTAACCGGGTTGGTGGACACAGAAAGTTCACCTAGGGGAGTTGGAAAACCCTGATTCCCAACTAGTGGTGCACAGGGGCTCCAGGATCCCGAAGGAACAAATGACGTATGGACTTGCTGTTGGTCACCGTCTGTCATGGGACTGCATCTCCTTACGATGTTACTCTGCCTTGTGGATCAGATCTTTAGATCAAAAGATCTAAGTCTGGCTCCCTAAGAAAACCACCTGCTCCGGTTTGGGCAACCGAGCAGTATCCCACTCCACACAAAAATCAAGTTACTTGTGTGGCACGTATGTATTCAGAGACCCTTTGTACCAATATTTATGTGGTCAAATAAATAAATAAATAGTGTTAACAGAAAAGGAATCTTAGTTATTGCAAACTAATGTTGTCCTACCAGTCGGTCTGATGTATGTGGGTCTTAACAACAGATCCCGTGAATCTACTCAAAATGAAGGTGGTAGAGTGGTAATGTTCTGACGATCACATCACTTACTCGAGAGAGATATCTATGAAACATCAACGGGTGTGGTTAGTTTAGATGAAAATTTGTCGAAAACTCGAAGCATTCAGAAAGTCACGTACGTTTATTCATGTTGTGCTCACTGAAGCGGATGGTTTAATTATTGTTCTGGACAATACCATATAGTTATCTGAAATATTTTACTAGAAAAATTGATGATTAACCGAGTCACATGTAACCTTCAAGTCAAGAAATGTAACTATAATCTGACATCAGTAAGATTTTTAATGTTGAAAAATTTTGATGAACGGTAGGCAGTTGATATACTTTGTAAGATCCATTTTGAAAGTTCCGTGTGTGAAAATCCCTCCATGCATACATTTGAAACTTGTTCTTAATGTTTTCTTTAGTTGTACATTGTTGTTAGTCTTTTTGATGCCATTTCAAAATACTCAACATTCACTGGCCGGATACTATCAGCAACAGCGTTTTATGGCAGAGGACAAACTAGTTTCCAGCTGAAGAGGAAATTAGGAAAAGACGTTGGAAGTGGATAGGACATACATTGCGGAAATCACCAAACTGCATCATCAGGCATGCCCTGACTTGGAATCCGGAAGGGAAGCGTAAAAACGGAAGGCCAAAGAACATATTACGCCGGCAAAAAGGAGCAGATATGAAAAGGATGAATGTTGACTGGTAAGAACTGGAAAGGATTGCCCAGGACAATGTTGGATGGTGAATGCTGGTGTGAGGCCTATGCTTCTCCACGAGGGGTAACAGGAGTAAGTAAGTAGGTTTTGATGCCATTTGAGATTGTAATGCTTCATTTCATAACAGTTTTAGCATTTTCTCTTTCGCTTTCACTGAGTTTCTATGTTTCTTTCTGAACTGTATCTATGTTGTTTTAGTTGATATTTTATCTCGGCGGCAGCCATATTGATTGTTCCCCCCTTGATTGTGTTGCTTGATTTGACTGGGATTGTGTATTTTGGTTGTGAATTGAAGCACTTTCCAAGAATTGGAAACACTTTGTGTTACAAAGCAACAAACTATTATCTTCTGAACGGATTTTTACTTGATCTATCCAGAAAGGATAGAATAGCATTAGATTTTGGTGCGTTCGCTAATTTTCTTATATTTCTTATCAATTTGTCTATTAATTGTAATTTAGATCGACTATTGTGGGAGCAATTGTTGGTTGAATAACTGAGTGGTAATATTTGTTTAGGTAAAATTGTACATTTGTATTTATGATGAAATTTAGAACCGTTGTTAACCTAAGTACCTTGTTATGACTTCAATTAAGATCTACGCGTCTCTTCTCAAAACCAGACAGTTATTCTTCAGCCAAACGTAGTTTGGATCTTACATACATGCCCACACTCAGATATGAAACCCCATTAGATGAGTATTGGAACTAATAAATTGGACAAAGTATTAGTTAAATAAATTCCTCTGTGTTCTTTGCAAAAGTATTTTTATACGTTTTGACGGATATCATAAACATCCTTAGGAAAACTGAGTGAATAGAGCTATTCTATATTACTGTTAACGTACGAAAGTTGTTCATCAGAAATTGTTCCACTAAACGGGTCTTCATTACTATTGGATAAAACACTTGTGGAATCACATAAGGCCATCACAGCTGATAGTTGAGCTTCACGTTGTATAGCTTCTTCCATATTTCTAAATCTCCAAGCTTCATCGTATGAGTGTTGTGCAACGGTCAATTCGTCTCGAGTTGGCCGAGCAGGTCAAGCAACTAAGGTATATCTATGAAAATTCAAACCTTTCAACCTATGAATAAAAAACAGTGGAGGAAATAAATTACTTTGATTACAAAGCGGTGGGCATGTCAGATCACCAGAACTCACTTGGTCAATGTCTTGTTTTTGTCATTTTATTTTGGAAATTTGAATTTCTCATTTTTGTACCAAAACGTTCATTTTTACCTTCATGTCGTATTTCCCGCTTGAGAGGACCTTAAATGTGATTGGTGCATTGTCCTTTTTATTACGTTATTTTGTGACGTTTCCCAAGGACATTTCAATGCTGTATAAATACACTTGAATTGCGTTTGTTGTTCGTACTTCTGGCTGCTTGTGGAATACACTTTCGCTCTTCTGTACCCGGACTTCCCTCTCTAGTTGGTAGGGCTTGGACGTGTAGTAGTTGTCGAGTCGAGAACGGACTATGATCACTACTACTATTCGATTACGCGCCCAGCAACGACTTGGTTCCTTTGATAACTCGTTAATCAGAAGGCTTTAATTAGTTCAGATCAAGTATATTTATTGGCGATCTCGTGGTATCGAAAGAATACCGAGACGTGCCAACGGGTACAGGCAAAATGGGCAGAGCGTAAGAAAGTTCGAACCAAACCAGGCGGATAGCGGAACAAGAAGTGAGTCTGATGCAGTTAAACAAGTACAGTAAAACAATCACTGGTACAATTGTTTACAATAATAATAGTTGTTTCTTTTATTCCAATCGTGTTCTTATCGAGACCAGCCGGTCACTACAGACGCATCGGAATAGTTAGCTTATTTGGACATTGTGTCACTGAGTCTTCGTTCCGTTCGCAGACTAGGTGAATTCGTGATCTCTTCAAACGTAGCAAATCTGGCGATGAGGCTGGTGCAAACATGGATCCTTCAAAAGTGGAAGTATTGCTTGAGCAGCAGCTGATACTTATCCAGATGTTAGCAGATACGGGAATTACACCTACCACACAACCGAGCACTTCTAGTTTTACTACTGCACCGTCTTTTGATGGATATTTTATGCAAACATTAAGACAACTTTATTATACGGAGCAGAAACTTGGACAACGACTACAACCATCATCAAAGAGGTACAAGTAATTATAAACAGCTGTTTACGCAAGATACTCCAGATAAATTGACAGACACCATCAGTAATAACCTACTCTGCCAAAGAACCAGCCAGCGTCTAAACGAAGAGAAAAATGGGAAAGGGTACTGAGGGTAGATAGATCACACTTCATGGAAACCATTAGGATTCATTCCATGGTAAACACAAACTTGGAATACTAGGGGAAAAAGAACACATTGATACGGGAATCTGAAGCAGATATCAAACGCATGAATTTCATTTGGGAACAACTAGAAAGAACCCAGTTGGTTGAAGATACTTGGTCGGCAGCCTATGCTTCACGACGGACAACTGGCGTTTGCAAGTAATTTTACAAACGTAACTTAAGGGACTGTGTTCGCAATCACCATTTACACTCTACTGAACCGAAACATCTTAAGATGACTTGTGCTCAATGTTCCTAAATATCAATATTATTACTATTGATCGACTAAGTTTACAGTCAATAATGAAATAAAATAAAGATAACATGCAAACAATCATATATATATGGGCACATAGGTTTGTGACCCGTTGACGTGATTCCGGTTTGGTCGTATGGCAACGGAAAATACGTGCAGCCAACCCTCGTTTATAATTACCGACTAAATTCGTGTCAGAGAATAACGGAAAATAATTCGAACACAATGATGAATCATGGATAAACATTTTTCATGCATCTGTTGATCCAGACAGACAATCAGTAAAGCTCGGCGGAGAAGCACATCGGGGAAGGCAAGTGTGTTAATTCCTCTTTGTCAGTGTGACTCAATATTTGTAGCCATACACGAGGAAGCTTACGACATGTGATGAATAGAGTAGGAAACTAAAACATACGGTCATCTAAAAACATTCAGGGTTACTAAGCGAATAAATGACAAGGCCAAAATGACTCAGAAAGAATAAGCAAATGGGTCTGTCCGTGAGCTAGAATAACACTCATGTGGTTACGATATAGTGCTAGGCGCCACAGTACAATACATTCAGCAAGAGTACGTTATGTGAAGGTCAGAAAAGTCACGAAATAGTTCGCATAATCCCGATGCGACAGTGAATTCGACCCAGTTCACAAATAAAGCGTATAAGGGTCACTACAATCTTTCCGTTAATAAATTATTGTAAAATTTCACCACAACCTAAATTCTATATTTAATGCATTTTAGCACGTTCTTTGAGTGGAACTATCCAGGCTTCTGATCAACATTGGTATCTTTTGGGTTCAAAAGAGCGATACTATGTGAAAGAACACAGATCACTAAACAACCACAAACATATATCATTAAAACGTGTTAACGTTTATAATTATTAGGTTTCGGGAACAATTTTAGATTACCTGAGTCAGGAAAGCCACAAAAACATGGAACTAGTGCGGGTTTATGTCACTGTTCCGATCGACAAATCACTGCTCTCTGATTGGCGGTCTATCACGTTTTACATTAACAGGGCATCCACTCGGCCACAGGTTATAACAGTTTACCAATTTACTCACAAACATACCAACAGGACTTGATAATATTCACGGTATGGAGGAAGATAGAGGGTATCCGCACCTATATAACTGAATGACTCAAATAGCCAAAGAACTAACAGGTATAGAGACAAAGTAGATGAAACAGGGTTTAAACAAGCAACTTTATTTCATCAGATATGAACTTATTATAAGGTAAATAGCACTAAATGCAACCAACCTAAGTGAAATGAAACAAACTTACACTTTCCAAGCTTTCATGTCATCATCCACTAACCTGTATGTCAGAAAGCAATAACCAACTGTAGATCCTTGCATATCGCCAGTCTTATGCACAGGAAAATATAAATCGGATAACTCCCCAAATTGTTTAGCTAGCTGCAAAACCGAAAATTCCGTGATACATTTTGGGAGACACCCTAGCCAAATCCTGTGTGGGTCACCATTCATTTCAGTAAGATCACTACATATACCACTGGTGTTGAAACAAGTAATAGTTGCCATTTGAGGAAAACTATGTGCAATACATTAAGAAAGTCACAAATAGAGCCAAAGTAATAGCGAACAACCAACGCATACTTTATAATGTTTGTACTATCCTGAGTGTTGACAGTAAATTGGATGGCATTTTAAGATCTTTACTGAGTTAACCTAGTGTAATGTTTGAAACTACTTTTGTTTTCTCCATAAAAGCTTAAGCTGGTCCTGGGTGATTTTCTGAATAAGTCTGTAGAAACAAAAGCTACAGAGATAACCTCCACCCAAACCTTCTGATGAATATTTCGCTAAAAGTCCCTTATCCTCTTTTGAGGTATTTAATGTTAATTCCTCACTAAGTTTGCAGTGCTTCATAATCCCATCACATATTTAAAATTGTTGATTAGTTTCCAATGGTCCATATTGGTCACCAAGGTACAGATTAGTTAATGACTTTAAACTGGTTAACAGTGAATTCGCATCTGATGTGTCCTAATTATTCTTGTTTTTCAAAACAAAGAATTTATGGGGAAACTAAAATGGTTTACAAGCCAAGAACAAATTATTTTAAACTAACATGGACTCTCGTCAAATCACCAACGAACAAAACTCGTCAAATCAAAGCATGATTGAAGCACGGTATTAATCTATTCAGTGGAAAATTGAACAAATTGAAATCAGCATTCTAAAAACAGACCATCCAGCCTTCTATCACTTATAAACTGAAACGGAACCGTCATTTTGCTGAGAATTCTATATTGTACCGAAAATATAATATTGAATAAAGCTAATAACAATAATTGTTATTATTATAACTAGCCATTCAAGCGTCCAGGCAGCAAATTCTTCAGTACTGAGAGTTGACATGAGCATAAACGTAAAAAGAGATGCAACCAATCAGTACAAGACCTCTTAAAACATAAATATAAACGTCACATGGTAGGTTACTGGGCTTGTGACCTACCCCTTATCTTCGCATAGAGCACAGGGCCTTTAATTAACACTCCGGTAAACTAGGGACTGGTGGCTTTGGAAGCTATCTTCTTCACTTTGGTTATTCGTTTGAACATAAATATTGGTGAAAGGGGTACTGAATAAATGCGCCTCACACTAATCACTTAATTTGCGTTATCACCATTTGATAATAAACATCCCTGGAGCATTATGCAAGGTTTACAAAACTTATGGGCACTCAAACCAAAACACGTAGTTAGTTTGTAAAATCAGTAGTCCTTTGTTTCATTTGCGTCGGTAGGGGCATAGTGCCTGGTTTTAAAGTTAATTTACACTTCTTGTTAAATGAGTCAGATTAGGCATGCTGAAACTCTTTTTACTATCACTGATACAGCTAGTTCTTTGGCATTAGGGTGGGTAAATTCTTCTACACTCTTTCGATGAGTTGTGGCGACTTGAGCTTAATCAAGACATAATCATACGCGCAGTTACTATCGATATACCAGATAGGAATGAACACTACAAACCGAATTGTCTGTTTATGAGTATAGAAAAACAGTAAAATTAACACATAATAAAATAGTATATTGAATAACAACGTGAGAGCAATTGTTATGAAACGAACGTTACTTGAAAGCTGTTTCTGAGATGACAAACACAAGTAGGTTCACTTGATTGAAGGAGGTTCCTCTTCAGTGATGGCACCAACGGCGTGTTAAGAAATATATCTAGTAGTATTATTTGACAATAATCTGGGACAACTCCAACGTATTGTTGAATGACCCAAAGGGATGTTATAACACTTGTGGAGATAGGATTAATAAACCCAATTTGTAAATTGTTTTTGATAGCTTTTGCATTTATTTTGTTCATATTTACAATCTGTACATCTATCACTAAACGATTGTACTTGTTGTTTAAGTGTATGACCTTGAACACTTACATACGAACTTCCTGCCGTTTTTGAAATCAGCATAGCATGACATTGTAACTGCTCATAAATAAATACACTCTCGTACACTCATTGTGACTACACTATTGTGACGCTTAGCAAACTTACTGGAGCCATATCCATCTCATTGGAATTAATAATTATCTATAATTGTGGATTTTTGGGACCAAACACAACGGAACACGCAGCAGCCAGTCAATTTAAGTAACGTCCCTAAGCTTTTAATTGTGTTAAAAACTTATAAGTTGTTTATCGTTACATAAACTTTTGGACGTAATAACTGTGTCTCTATTTTTGGTTAATATACTTTTTGGTCCACCACACACTATTATAATCTTCGAATACATGCCGTGGGTTGGTAAGTCAAAAGAGCAGACCATTGAGATAGCAACTATTCATAATAAAAGCGTTAGTGTGTGTGCATCAGTAATACCCAACGATCAAGTCCGTTTTTAACTTTTCATACAGAGAAATAACATATTTTGAGTGTGAATGAAATTATATATGAGGAAATGACTGTGATCTTTATTATATCTTTACAAAAAAATCAATAAATATTTAGTTCACCTTAAGTCAACTGGAAGAAGGTGTAGACACATTTTATGGAAAGGAGGTGCTTTGTGTACGAACGATAGCAATAAATATGTACTTTCCATTATATTCCATGATTTTAAATAGCACTGTCTAAACTTGTATCAGTTTAATTCGTTTATTTGCTCACTCCACATCTCAGTGGAAGCCCTAAATACAACAGTCAACTAGGATGCAACTGGACGGTATGGAGTTCATGGATGACCTGGCTCTCCTATCCCATGCACATTAGCAAATGCAGTTGAAGTCAGCCAATGTAGCAGCAGACTCTGCATCAGTAGGCCTAAACATACACATGGCAAAAACCAAAATCCTCAAGTACAAATTATGTCGTTATCAAAAATCACTGAATATCCATATCAGTTGTTGATCACCAGCATAGATGTCCTATGCCAGTTGATTGGAGGCCTACTCATGATAGACAGGAATAGTGTGACCGATAGCTAACTTTTAAGTCACATCTCACGGTCAGCACCTTACGTGGTTTATTCCTTCGTCATATCAAAGTACTATTGCCGCTATGAAGACCGTATAACACAAAGGAAGTTATTACGGAAATATATAAGTAAGGATGAGTACAGAAAAGATAGTGAAACCATCACCGCATAGGCTAATACATTGAGTGTGATTAACTGGTTCGCGTTTGCTGTCATTGACCTTAACAGGGATCGATGATCTGTTCGATATTCAGTGACCCAAATGCTGAATGATTTGGCAAGGGCTCAGTGACATTTCACTAGGCCTACACTACAAACAAAATACAATCGAAATTTTGGTTTCTCACGAACTTCATCGTTATTTTCCAGCTGTCGTGGAAAAGAAAAAATATAATAAGTAGGTGCATGTCAAAATACACTCGTACTTCGTACAAAGCGAGCGAAAAAAAGCAAATGAACTACTACACTTGCGACAGCGTAAAAGCGATTCAGAGAAATTATTTTTTGGTTTCTTTTAAAAATTCAAATATACGCATATTATTAAAAAATAATTTTGTTTTTTTCGGAATAAATACAAAAGTATAAGCATATTTAATATTTTATCATATATAGTACAAGGGAAAATCGAGGTAAAGTAAAATGTTAACTAGTGTCTTACGTGCGATAATCGTTTAAGTGTTCTGGAAATCTTACTCTTCTTCCAGGAAGCGTTGTCTTAATAATAATAATAGTATATTCTGAAAATAATATTTACAGAATTCACACCAGTTTACAGGCATGATCAGATTGATATAAAAAGCAACATTTAATGTAGAGAACAAACATGAAATATCAGAATGTTTTATGTTTGCTGGTTTAGTAATTGATAAGTAATTTATATATGGCATATATCACGGCAAGCCAATGCAACACCAGGGAATTTGTCATTTTTTCTTAAGTGGATAGCCTGATGATTAATCAACGTTGTTCTGTAAGGTTATTTCCAGTGCCAGAGCGAGTTATTGATAATTATCTACAACTAGAAAAAGTAAGATTAAAGCAAAGAGCACGGAACAACAAAACAATGATAGCAAGTAAGAGGTTAAATACTTAAAGTTCCTATAATCTCACTTGTGGTGTAAGATACACTTGCAGGCGCTAGAGCATTTAATGCATTTTCAGAGGAGCAATATGCATTAATTGAGCGAACAAACAATGGGAGAGAGTTTAACATACGGATAGTTTGAGGTAGATTATTCCAGAGCCTGGAAAACTTACAGGCAAAGCAATTCATATAGAGAGAAGATCTAGAATATGTTTGTTTCGCTAAAGACAAGGAGTTACGAATGTCGTAATGTGAGGCTTTAGCATATTGAATCGCCTGGCTGGATGTGAAGGAGAGTTTGTTAAGTATTTTGAAAAAGAGGATAAGGTTAAGTTTGAGTCTCCTCTTCCATAAAGGGTCAAGCCCTAGTTTACTACACCTCGAATTATATGTCAAGACACTATCAGTTCCAAGAGTACGAAGCGTATATCGTCTCTGTACTGATCCCAGTCTTAATTTATCCATTATGAGCATGCTACCAAGGAGAAACGCGCAGTATTCGAGGAGTGGTCGAGCACAGACTTTGTACATTAATATACGAGATTCGCTGTTATGAAGGTTTCGAGTTATATAACATATAATGCGTTGAGACTTGAACGTTTGTTTCATTATCTGTTCAGTAAACGACAAGTCGTCGGAGTACCTAAGTCCTAGATCTACTACTGTGTGTAACCTAGATAACATTTCACCTTTTATGGTAAGATCGAGGTTGAGTGATGTATCACCGAAGCATAACCATCCACATTTAGCTGTATTAAGCTTCAGTTGCCATTCCGAGCACCACTGTGCTACCTTGTTAAGCTCTGTGCTGATACAATTTTGAATATTGCTCAGCTCATGTGGAGAAGATGAATACACCATCTTAAGATCGTCTGCATACAAAAGGGACATACTCTCACTAAAACACTCACAAATATCATTAATGAAAACTATTAAGAGCAAAGGACCTAAGACGCTACCCTGAATTACCCCACTTCTAACAGGGATGGCATTCGACAATGAAGAGTTCATTTTAACTATTTGATGTCGATTGCTGAGGAAGGAATCAAACCAGCCTAGTCACGGGTTTTGGACCCCATAAGATGCGAGTTTACCTATGAGAAGTTGGTGGTTGACCATGTCGAAGGCCTTAGAAATGTCCAGGTATAGCACTAGTACTAGATATCCTTGACTACGAAGAGAATAGACTAAATTAAAGAAGTCAAAATGACATGTCATACAAGATCGATTTTTAAGAAATCGATGTTGCGAATCATCAATAAATTGTTCACTCAATAAATAGTTGGATAGTTCGTCACTAATAATTTTTTCCATAATCCTAGAGATAATGGAGTAATATTTATCAGCCGATAGTTATTATTATTATTATTATTATTATTCACAAACACCTTATGGGTACATAAGTGCTGTGAAGAAACCATTTCGGGTTTCTTCAAAAATGCAATAATACACAATTTTCAATAGTGTTAACAATACATATGCCATGTTTGAGAAAGGAAGGAAAAGGAAAATAAAATATTAATAATAGAATAGTAATAATAAATCAGGTTCTGTGTAATTAGCAAGAATTTTGAATTGATTTTGAAGGAGGAAAGGAAGAAACTAAGGAAATAGAAATAAAGGAGACGCGGAATACGTAAATATCTTAACGCAGAACAAGAATAAACAACTATGTATGTATAGCAAAAACGAGTAATAAAAATAAAATAAAACAGAATAAATTAATAAGTAAATAACTTATTATTGCGGTAAGATATGACGTTAGAATAAGTGTTTGTGCGAGCACAGTCATAGTTTTGGGTGATGCTCTGAAAGTTTCAATTAAATGCAAAAGATAATCAATATGTATGAGGTGTATATACATAGTGAAGATAAAAAGAGACTGATAAGTTAAATTCAGCGTAACACAAGTTATTGCCTTAATCCAAAGCTTCGTAATCTTAAGAATAATATTTATTTAGAAGGAAAAAAAGAGAGAGTAAAGAAATCAACACATAGTGAAAGGGTTCAACCATGATCATAATAGTGTAATGGATATAGACTTTTGAGATAAACGAATAATTTTAAAATGATAATAACAATAATAATAAACCTTTACTGCACTCGGATAAATACGTGTAGAATTATGTAACAGTATACAGAGTGAAACCGGGTTGTAGTATAAACATTAGTGCAATAATAATAATTTAGAATGATGCTATCATAGTCATAATTAATTGCAAAGGATAATTTAAATATAAATTTCTATATGTTATATGTTGTGAATATTTTGAAAAAAAAATTATTTGTTTAAGTGGAACATAGAAGTTTTTTGTTTTTAATTGTAGACTTCGGATAAAATATGTTTAGAAGGACAAGAAGAGATGAAATGAATATCTAATGTGTCGAAAGACCAATAATGATATTAATAACAGTAATAATTATAAATACGAACATAAGCAGACTTTGTATATTAAGATAAATATAAAATAAAGTGAAATAGACGTGAAAAGTTTCAAAGGTTTCACTTTGCTTTTCAGTCAGTTAGATAGATGACGCACCATTTTAGTATAAATCGTTGTTAAGCATGTTAATATTCAAAAGGTGACACAATCCACTTTTGGAAAGAAAGTCATCAAGAAGACTTCGGAACCGGATTATAGTTTCACTGCATCGGAGGTTCATTGGTAGTCTATTCCAGATGGTTGAGTAGCGAATAACGAAAAAATTCTGGCGTAAATTTGTCTGGGTTTTTGGAATCGCTAGAATATTTTCCTTATTGCGTAGATTGTGGGACGGTATCATAGAGTATGATGGGGTAGATAGCGAAGAGTAAGAAATACCGTTAAGAAGCCGGTAGAGAAAGATAAGGTTTAGTTTGATACGCCTGATCCAGAGAGGTTCTAGTTTGAGTTGTTGACATCTTCGGTGATAGTCTTTGTTGTCAGAATACCCCAAAACAGCTTTGGTGAACCTTCTTTGCACACCTTCAATTTTAATCAGGTCATTATGCCTGCAGTTACTGTAAACTAAGATACCATATTCAAGAATTGGTAAGATACATTTTCTGTATAATAATAATCTCGATTCGGTATTATTGAAATTAATCATTATGAATCCGATGAGCTTTCTAGCTTTGGATACTTGAGATGCAATGTGTTCCGAAAAGTTCAAACTGTCGCTGTATCTTAAACCCAAGTCACGAACAGTGTTGAGAGGTTCCAGTGTATGTTTGTGTATAGCCAGATTTAAGTTAAGGCAATGGCCAATGTTAATAAATCCACTTTTGTCAACATTAAGTGGCAAATTCCACGAAATAGTCCATTCGTACAACTTGTTTATTTCTTCTTGGATTACTGTTGAAATATAGCTTTCTTTTGTGGGAGATGAGAATGAATAAACCACTTTTAGATCATCGGCAAAAAGAAAAGGTTTACCATATTGAAAGAGGGAACAAACATCATTGATAAAAAGGAGAAATAGTAATGGACCAATTACACTTCCTTGTATAACCCCACTGGTTACATTCACAGGTTTGGAGTAGCAAGATCCAAAGCGGACAATTTGGCTACGTTCTTCTAAAAATGACTTGAGCCAAGATAAAAGGGGATTCTGTATTCCATATGAAGAGAGTTTTAGAAGAAGAAGCTTGTGTGGGACGCTGTCGAAGGCCTTACTAAAGTCGAAGTACAAAATTATCACAGACTGACCAACATCTCTTCTCTGGGTAATTTGATCAAAAAATTCCAGATGCGATGTGAAGCAGGAGCGTTTGGTCATAAACCCGTGTTGGGATGGGCTGATCAGATTAGCCGAAAGCAAAAATGATAATAGCTGTTTGTGGACTATTTTTTCCATAGTTCTTGACAGCACGGATGTCAAATTAATTGGTCTGTAGTTAGCAATATCACTGCGTGATCCGGTTTTGAATCTGGGAGTGATAAGAGATGTTTTCCATGCAGATGGATAGGCCCCATATTCCATAGATAGGTTGAAAAGTTTTAAACAAAATAATGGGAATTCTCTACTACCATATTTCACAAATGATGAGGGAATCCCGTCAGGTCCACCGTCATAGGACTTTTTCAAGGCAGTTATGGCCTGCTTGATGTTGGAGGGTACAAAATCAATTTTCGACAGGTGTCTGCACGTCAGCATTGGAAATGTATTGATACAGCTTTCAGTTCTAGTGTTATAGCACTGCGAGAAATACTGACTGAATTCTTCGCAAATAATATCGGGGTCATCAATAATTCTTCCGTTAACTATGAAGAATTTGGTCACGCCAAGAGAATTTGACTTCACACGCGATTTAAAAAGCCGAAGTATTGATAATTCTGGGTTCTTATTACCTAGGGCTTTATTTTCTATATTTATAAAATACTTGCGTTTAGATGAAGCACTCTTGTCAATTAACTTAAGTATACTCTGTAGTGTATACAAGTCATTATGCTTGTGGTAACGGTGTTTTAATTTCCTCAGTTTTCTTTTAAAAGTTTTAAAATTATTCTGGCCCCTATTGGCGTTATAAGCCACATGGCTAATAATTGGAGCAGTGCAGTCGAGGCAGTGTATCAAGTTGTGGTATAGATCAGAGATCGCAATGTCAATATTATTTGTGGTAAAATAAGTTTCCCATGGCAAACAACGAATAAGACTTTCGGTCCGTTTCCAGGTTTGTTGATCAAAATGTCTACTCTTGTACATCATTCCAGCTTTAGAATTCAATTGTATGGCGTCGAAAGAATGAATGATACACAATATTACTCTGTGATCACTCTTAAAAAACTCCTGACCAATATGCACTGAGATAGAATCTATGTTGATTGTAAATAGTAAATCAAGTATATTATTCCTTCTAGTCGGTTGTCGGACCTGTTGGACCCATCCATAAAGTTCTAGCGTTTCAACTAACTTGTCATGTCGGCCTGAAACCGGAGTCAAATCCCATGTGATGTTTGGCAGATTAAAATCACCTCCGATGATTTTAAAAGTATGCGGTTGGTGTGAAGCAATGGAAAAGATGTTTGTTAGTAATCTGTCAAACCTAGAGTCTGCATGTGGTGGTCTGTATATGCATCCCACCAGTAGATAATTCCGAGATCCACAGTTTACAGTCACCCAGATGGAGTCATCTATAGCATTAAGGGATTTATCCTCAAATTTGCAGGCCTGAATATCCGAACGGACATAGATAAGTGTACCGCCCCCTAATCCATTACATCTATCGGTTCTAAAGAAGACATAGTTATCTATATGCAGGGAGTGATCGGATACAGATGAATTGCACCACGTTTCCGTAATAAGTACAATAGTTGGATTTACAAGCAATAAAAGGGTTTTGAAGTGAGTAATTTTATTGGGCAGAGAGCGGGAATTGAACGAAAGAATAAGAAATTGAGATTAACCATGGTGAATCAGGTTGGAGTATAAATCACAATCGGTATTTACATGAATACTCGTAGGATTGGCTAAGGTGAGAGTTGTGTTGCGATCGGAAATAGATTCAACAACTTTGTCATCATTTGAAGTATGTGTATTGTTGCCGGCAGAAAAGCCGGGGGAAGTACAAAAAAAGTCTTCTCACTATTATTGGATATAACATTTGGTAAAGGAATAGTATTAACATTGGGAGCCGGACCAAGAAGACTATCAGGTCTATGTGTGCGACCAAGTGGCCGTTTACAATTTAGATTGCTATTTATACCTGACGTATAGGGAACATGTTCTAAACTCTTATTTCCAAGGTTTGTGGTTGATTTTGGCTCCTTCGTAATTTGAGGGGGGTCGTGTGTTGTTAAAGATGCTTGAGATGGTTTGCTAGGTTCGAGTATATCGACGTTAAGAGTGTGGTCAGGCAGATAAATTTTATGACCAGTTTTCCAGTTATCCGTTGCACAGTCACTATAACTGGTTTTTGCACTAACAGCGACTTGGACTGTGTTATCCCATTCGAAATCAGTACAACTACTTAGTGTTGAATCTAAGTCAACATTCTTAAAAGGATGGGCATCACCTACATTGGGACTACTTTCTTTTGGGCTTTGAACATTAGGAGATTCAGGAGAGTTTTCCGGTGGTTGCATATTCGTAAAGTTAGATGTCCGCTTAAGATCGGACTTAATTTTATGACCTTTAGGATTATGATACGCTTGGGTGTTTGATGCTGGTAGTCTGTGGTTGTCTCGGCCTGCTTTTCGTTGGCATGGTGTTCTATCTGGTAGAATCTTAATATCTTTGAAAATCTGTTTCTGTCTCAATGAATTGGAGGAATTTAAAAACTCACTAGCGTCTACAGATGAGTTGAATTTGAACAAGATCGGTGGGTGCATATCAGGGTGACTACTTTTTAATCTTGAGCATACACATGGTACGTGTGTCATATTGCTAGCTCTAAGCAGACTAGTTTCGATATTTTTAAGGGCATATGAGTCCGGTATATTAAACACAATTGCATTGCTAGATCGCCTTATTCTTTCAAATACCTCTGATGCAACACGATCTAAGAAGTTATTGATGTCATTCATTTGATCTGGAGTCTCTGTGAGGTTAGGGTTGATGAGACACTTGAGCGGATTGAGAATGTTCATGTCAACTTGCAGCCTTTTTATATCATTCGTATGGTTGCAGTTGTGATTATCATCATTATTTACCAACAGAGTCTTCAACACGTCTGGAATGGCGACAACTGGTAAAAGCTTGTCTGCTTCCGGATGAACGGAGTAGCTCGTCTCATTGAAACTGTCAGTAGCAATTTTAGATTGCGTAGTTTTCCTACGTTTGGCTGGACGCCTACAAGCAGGGGCCTTTATTTTCTTTTGTTGCATGATAAAAAAGTGACGTATAGCAGGCGGATTGAACAAAATATTGGAAATAGAGATGAAAGAAAGAAAAAATCAATGCCGAGGACTGAAGTCTAATCAAAACCTATGCTTAACACAAGGGTGGATGTATCGAGAGGATCGGTGAAAGTGTAGGAAAACAATGGATAAGAATAGCAGGAAGGTATTAGTGGTGACAAAATATACTGTCATAAAAAATAAATAAATAAACGTATGACAGACTCACCGAATTGGACAGGTGATTCCAGAAATTAAGTGAGTTATATTATCCAAATACGATTTTAATGAAAGTATATGGAATAATGAGTACAGTGCTTTGTCATACACGATTATATATATTTCTAGATATTAGGTAGAGATCCGAATAGATCCTGTAAATACATAAAGTACGTGTGTTGTAGCATACAAACACGATATAATGAATAGAATACAAATATGAAATTATATTCCTCGCCGAATATGATTATATACGGTTTTTGGAATGACAGAGGAAGGTTATATCGTATAGCCAAAATGAATATACAATTATTTGATTATGAGTTATTGTATGAATATGATCATATATACCATCAATAAGTTAAAATTAAGATCTTATCGTATAACATAAAATTTGCAGCTCAAACGTGAACAGATCAGAATTGAGTTGTCTTCCGTAATTCCAAGGAAAGATAATCCATCCAGCTCAGTGAGAATCCTAGAAAAAAGAAAAAATGCAGACCACGGCCAAAAAGTAACGACCCCTTCGTAGCGCGCGATATCATGTCAGTCTTATCTCCGGATTTGTAACGTGGTATGATGTACGCGGTTTTCCAACGGTCAGGATAAGAGCCAGATTCCATAGAGAGAGTAAACAGCTTAAGGAGAAGAAGTGGAATATCTGGACCACCATATTTGTAGAGAAATGATGAAATCCCGTCTGCTCCGTGACCTTTCGAAACCTTGAGCTTATTTATAACCTTACTAATTTTCAGACATGTGAAGGAGATAGATTTAATTGAGTTACCAGTCATGCATATAACTCTAGAAACAGAGCCATTTATGGATTCTTTGCCATTTGCAAAATTACCACTGAAAAGGTCTGCTATAGTTTTTGGATCATATATAAAACTATTATTATACAGGATGCATGGTATATCAACCTTTTGAGTTGATTTAGCACGTTTATTGTAAAGGTGGATTAGGTTTTGCACTTTTGAGGTAGTACTTAGTGCTAATAGCTCTTCATTAATGGCTTTTAACCTATGTTTCTCTTTTATTTGGTTAAAAATTATTGTTATTTGTGTGACTGCCGTGAAGTCGTTAGATTTAAAATAACGTTTCTTTAGGCGTCTTAGTTTATTACGATATTTAGCTGGTATATATAATTCGTAATGTTTACTAATCCTTTAAGTCTTAATTGGTGCACAGGAGTCTAGACAAGAGTTAACAATCAAATAGAATATGTTGATGGCATCTGTGAGACTATTACATGAGAAGAATTCATCCCAGTCTGAGAGTTTGATCAGTGAGCGCATGAGGTCCTAGTCTGCATGCTTATAGTCTCTATAATTGCAGGTTCTTTGAATTGGTCGGTTGTAGGAGGGATGGATGGGGAGAGCACAAGCTACTATCTTATGATCACTGCTTTCAAACTCGTTGTATACTTGTACAGATAGGGGAATGATATCTCTATTAAATATTAGATCGAGTGTATTATCACCCCTTGTTGAGGTACGAACCCACTGTGACCAGCAGTACAGATTAAGGATTGACAAAAATTCATCATTGCTTGACTGACAACTACCGGTACTCCAGTTAATCCCAGGATAATTGAAATCGCCTGTGACAATCTTAGCACTGAAGTTTAGAGTAGATGAGTGTATAAATGCATTGATAATAAGATCATTCAAATTATCAGTACTATCAGGAGCTCTACATATACAACCTAGGAGTAGACTATGATTCAGGGTATTGATTGATATCCAGATCGATTCTGGTAAACTATTCAAGATACTATCTTCAACTTTGTTAATTGTTAAGGTATCCAAAGCAAATATAAGACAACCGCCTCCTCTCTTAGTTTCTCTGTCACAGCGATAGAGTCGATAGTTTTTGATATTTAATTCGGAATCGGCTACTGCTGGATAACACCACGTTTCAGTGATAAGTATAAAAGAAGGCTTGGCTAGAAAGTCTAAGGTTCTCAAGGCTGAAATTTTTGTTCAGAAGTGAACGTGCGTTAATAAGTAATAGGTTTAAAAAGGGAGTGTGTAGTGTAAAAAAACCGAGAGCATCCTTATCGATGGTATGAGTTCTAGCTATGCCTGGACTATGGTTTAATGTGTTTGCCGGATCGCATGGGCTATAGCATGAGCGAACTGTAGTGCTAGTGGAACAAGGGATCTCTGGAGGCCGAAAAAAAAATCCTTATTTTGGTAAGGTTCAATAATTTGTTGTACTTGTTTTGGTGGACAATTAAGACAGGTGCCTGCATGTTGGGGTTGCGTTGATGGTGCATAACCTAGTATACCATCTTCTCCACTGCGAGAGTGATGATAAGAGTTACATCTTGCAGGTTTATTATTTATAACATTTGGGGGAAACCATGGGGCACGTTGGTTCATTGGCCTTCTGTCTAATAGTAGGCCTGCTTACATGATGGTTGTAGTGGCCGTCTCGTGTAACGTTTGAACGAAACGTGTCCTTATAACCTCCCTTACGGTGAGTAGGGTTAAGCATGGTTTCAGAAATTATACTTTTGTTTGGTAAGGCCGTCGAAATATTTTTGGTATTCGGTCTAGAACCAGAAGGTTTTTTATTTACTTTCTTCTTAATAAGTATATTCTTTTTAGGTTTAGCAGTGTTTTTATGAGCCTTCACAATAGAGTCAGGTGTTCGATCCTTGGCTTCCGATATTACACTGGAAAGTGACATTAGAGTCTCCATCAGATATGTCCTGGTTATCTAGGGCCACTAAGGGTATGAGAGGCAAACTAACACACTGCATTGGTATATCAGTACACTGACTAACATGAGATAGATTAGCTGCACCAGTGGGTTCAGCTGCTGGCGCGATCACATTTGTTGTGACCTCAACAATGTTATTTTCGTTCATGGTACGCTTTTGCGTTAGTCATTGACTGGTGGTTTTGTCTGAGACTATATGAGCGTTTTTAAACTTTGTATGCGCACAGACTAGATGTTCAGAAAAAAAGCGATTCAGAGAAATTATTTTTTGGTTTCTTTTAAAAATTCAAATATACGCATATTATTAAAAAATAATTTTGTTTTTTTCGGAATAAATACAAAAGTATAAGCATATTTAATATTTTATCATATATAGTACAAGGGAAAATCGAGGTAAAGTAAAATGTTAACTAGTGTCTTACGTGCGATAATCGTTTAAGTGTTCTGGAAATCTTACTCTTCTTCCAGGAAGCGTTGTTTTAAGTTTATTCTCAGATACTGCCAAAGTATCAGAGTGATTGTTAGCTGTCTGATGAGGTACTACAAGTGTAGTAACTATGTCGTTCGATTGTATCAAAGGAAGATCGACATGGATAGGATTGCCTTCTAAATACCCTGTTTTGATTTAATCGATGCGGATGCTATCGTTAGTGCCGTCCTTATCGACTATAAAGTACTTAGGTTCACGCTGAAGAACTTTGAAGGGTCCTTCGTTTGCCGATTCCAGGGGTCGTTGATGTAAGTCCCGACGTACGAAAACATGTGTACTATATCTTAAGTCACGTTGGACGAAAATATCAGTTGATTGCGGTGGAGCGGAAACAGGTTTAACTAAACACATTGCTTTTGTAAGCCTGTTCGTGTAGGAGTTTAGATCCATGTTCACTGAAGAAGATGAAGGACGCACAAATTCTCCTGGAAGTCGAAGTGTCGTTCCATAAACGAGTTGTGCTGCAGTGTTTCCAATGTCAGCTTTCAATGCATCGCGGATACCTAGTAAGACGAGTGGAAGAGCGTCTGTCCACTGTGAAACGTTTGTAGCTGGTAGTGAAGCTTTAAGTTGTCGATGAAAACGTTCTTCCAACCCGTTTGCTTGTGGGTGGTAGGCGGTCGTTCGGAAGCGCGTGATTCCTAATAGTGAGGTCAGACAACGGAAAAGTCCAGATTCGAACTGGCGTCCGCGGTCTGTAGTGATGGTTGAAGGGCAGCCGAAATTTGCAACCCATCGTTCAACGAAAGCGCGAGCCACAGTTTCAGCAGTAATGTCCTTAATAGGTACTGCTTCTGGCCATCGAGTGAAACGGTCTACGCATGTTAAGAGATATGAGTATCCGTTTGAGTCGGGTAAGGGTCCTACCAAATCCAGATGAACGTGGTCGAAACGAGCGTCAGGAGTTTTGAACGAGGCTAAGGGACATTTGTTGCTTCTAATTACGTTAGATTTTTGGCAGCTTACACAGGAGCGTGCCCTCTCCCTCACATCTTTATTGATATTAGGCCAGCAAAACCGTTCTGCTATAAGCTCGATAGATGCACGAAGACCCGGATGAGAAATTTTGTGCAGCGTATTGAAGACGTTGCGTCGATAGTGTTTCGGCACGATTGGGCGATCCCTACCTGTAGATGCGACACATAATAAGGTTTCCTTACCTATTACCATCTGTTTAATGCGTAGTTTAAAGGTTGTTGAAAAAAACTGGCGCTGAAGATTAGTGACTTCCTCTTGAAGCTGAGCGACTTTAAGAAGGTCGATTCCTTGGAAACTGTTCAAGGAAGTTATACGAGACAAGGCGTCTGCAACTACATTGCTTGCTCCAGAAATGTGCTGTATATCTGAAGTAAACTGCGAAATGTAGTCCAGTTGTCAAGACTCACGAGGTGATTACTTGTCTGAAGATAAACTTAAAGAGAAAGTAAGAAATTAATGATCGGCAAAAAGGGAGAATTCTCGGCCTTGGATAGAGTGTTGAAAATGCCGTACAGCACAATACATAGCTAGAAGTTCCCTACCGAAAGTGCTGTACCTCGATTCAGTGTCTAGCAACCGTCTTGAGAAAAATGCCAAAGGTTGCTCAGAGTGGTTAACCCACTGTTGTAAGACTTCGCTGTCTGCTGAGTCGGATGCGTCTACTGCGATACTGATGGGTGCTTGAGTGTCCTGGTGTGCCTGCATAGTTGCATCCGCGATGATTTCCTTAATTGTGGAGAATGCTTTTCGCGCGGTATCGGAATCACAAGCGTTCGAATAGTACTAATGTCAATCGGTTACAAATAGTTTGGATTGAACAGACAAAATCCACTCTTCTCCATGTACGCATCAGCCTGAGAGCATTGTATGGTCTACCACAGGTATATAGTAATAAATTCACTCAATCCGTTGTGTTGACAGATCATTACCCTCTACAATCTACTCTAAGATTTCTGCCGCATTGTCATGCGAATGTCAGTCATTGCATGTGAAAAATCATCAGAACAAAGGGTTCAGGTTTGCTTGTTTATATAACTTCACCCCAGCGTTGTAGAAAGTATTATTATCATATCATGCAATCGAGTGTTTTTATTTTCCTTTTCAAAGCAATGTACACAAGGATCAACAACTTCACAACAATACTTCATGTTTTGTGTGTTCGAATTGCGTAATGTTGTTTATAAATAATATTAAGGTTAGTACAAGAATGGACAGCAGTTTTATCATTTGATGTTATGTGATGATGTAAATCGGAATTGTTTATCTGTTTATTTGTTTGTTCATTGAATATTCAAAATGATTCGATTTGTTGTGCATATAAATTTTCAGAATTGATTCGAAAATTTACAGTGCACATTTCTGTTATACTAACCTGATGATGATGGTTTCGATGACGAACTTGGAAAACTGATCATCCAACTTTTATATACAGAAACGGAAGAATAAAATGGAATCGATAAGCTTCGGAAGCGTTTTGGGCATGAAATGTTTTCATGGAAATATTCATTTTCACAGTTGTGAATGTTATTCTGCTATTAAATTAGAAAATAATCGATCATCCTGTGTGTTATAATAAAACAGTTTGAAGTGTGATAATTCTATCAATTAAAAGGAGTATTCTAGTCGAGAGATTTAGTGGCAACCAGTTTAACCACAATTTGCCTGTTTCCGTAATCGACTGATATCATTTAGAGGCCTATCACAAATCGAGCAACGCAAGGAAAGATGTTCTGTTTCATTATGTGCATCCAAAGAACTGTGCATACACATTGGGACAACCGTGTTAAGTAGCATACAGCTCCTCAGGAAAGAGACATGATTTCCATTAGTGGGTTTCATTGATGTCGACCATAGAATAATAGTCATTTACACGTTTTGACAAATTTTTACAAAACAGCTAAACTGAGCGGTATTGATCCCACAACGTCTGACATAACTGTGAGATTTTTCCCTCCAAGCCTATTGTCAATCTGCCAAGATAAATAGTAAATTATTTGTCCACTCTCACTTTTGAGACAGAAGGTGTGGATTCAATGTCCTGTCTATCATGAATCATTTCCTGAAAAAACAGAGTTTAATCGATTACTAAATCAATCAACGTCTTCTACTGGCCACTCTGTTTGTATAGTGAATAACAAATTCAAGTGGAATCGTCGCCAAGTCTCCGCTTACTTCAACTGATCGAGGGGAATTATTGAGATTTAAAAATTCACATGTTTATCGTATGTAAGATAAGGCATCCACGACTAATGCATGAAACCAATGTTGGAGTAGTGCAACACGAAATGAAGTAAGTTTTAGTGCAGAAACGATCCGTGACTACTTCAGACACAAAATATCGTTTGACCAGACTACGGTTTGTTTCATGATCGAATGTTTCAAATCCAGAATGAGAGTTGGTGCCTATTTGTCCGCTTCAGAAGATGGATAGAGAGTGTTACACACTCTTACATACTTACGCCTGATACCCCTCGCGGAGGAGCATAGCCGGTTAGCAGAACTCTCCATTCGACTCTGTCCTCGACAATCTTTTCCAGTTGTTTCCAGTTACTATTCATCCTTTTCATATCTCCTTCCATTTACAAAATTAGTGTGTCCTTCAACTTACCTCTTGTCCGCTTTCCATCAGGATTCAAATTTAGGGTTTGCCTCGTGTTGACGTTCCATGTTTTCCACAATGTACTTCACATCCACCTCCAGTGCCTTCTCCTAATTTCCTCTTCAGCTGGAACCTGGTTTGTTTTCTTTTATAGTAGGTTGCTGATGGTATCTGGTCAATGGACATTCAGTATCTTACGTGGATAGTTGCTTTTTAATATTCGTACCTTTTGATGATGGTTGCAGCAGATTTCTTAGATTCAGCTCCGTACAGTAGAACCGTCTTGACATACGTATTGAAGATTCTCGCTTTGGAGTTGAAAGACTGTCGTTTCGAGTTCTGTATATTCTTCAACTGTAGGAGAATGGCATGTGCTTTGCCGATCCTTACTTTTCCGTCTGCATCAGATCCTTCTTGTTCATTAATGATGCTGTCGAGGCCGATGAGATTTTTCACCTTTTCCAAAACTCATATCAAATGGTATTTGGTTGATGATCTCCGTGTTGTATTTGAGGATCTTGCTTTTTTCCCTGTGTGTGTTGAGGCCTACTGACTCAGAGGCTGCTGCTACACTGGTTATCTTCATCTGCATTTGTTCATGTTTATGAGGTAGATAAGTTAGTTTGTCTGCGAAGTCTAAATCGCCTTGCTCTCCATTGTACTTCCTTTCTTCCGCCAATATTATTACATATATTTTGATTTCCAATTGAGATAATCCAATTAACTTACACATTAATGAAAACTAGTGAAAAGAAAAACATATTCAGCCGTGTGCAGAGATAGGGGACTGGGAGAATTTCAAATGTGACAGGTAGTTGAGGTAAGCATTTTCACAATGTAACGTGTTTTTATCTGATGATGACAGTTGACCAAGTGGATACATCACATCTACGACGGACACCGTCGATTTAGAATGTTTAAAACTCATTAAACGTGCATCCACCTATCTTTCTACCGACTTCATTTGATAAGACTCTGATGAAAAGCCTGAATATCAATAATGAGATGATGGATTGTTTTAGCGAGTGAACATTACGCAAATTGAAAACTTTGATGGTAATCCAGTCTCAGTAGCACAGTTGTTAATGTGTTTATATTTGAATTAATAGGTAACCGACTATCAATCTTGTTGTAAACGTCATTACTGCAGACTTTTCATCTCATCTACCTAATAAAATTCTATATCACCTACTTTTAAAAATTTCACGAGTGGATCTACGAGTATTGAAGCACTGATTTATCTATGACGATATAGATTTTATCAAAATGTCTCTTACTAGTTGGAGACGGTTTAACTAGCCGACAGCTGTTTGCAAGTAGTTGAAAAGATCGGGATAGAATCCGTTTTTGTTTCAACCTATACCAATCATTCAACCAAAACTATGCATCATAATCAATAAACACGTCATTTCTGGTCAACAGTACTTGAAATAATGCACTTCAAGAAAGTGATGTTATTTGTATAGAAGTAAAGGAATAGTATAGAAAAAGATCAAAATGTTCTTCTTTGATACTGTTTATTCAAACAATTGGATCATTTGAAACTAGTTTCAGCGCGTCGGTTATTTTCATTGATCGATTAAAACAATGTCAGTAGACAATTGAAAACCGGAAAACTGTTTACGGGTACTTATCAAAAACATTCTTATAAACGACACTGTACACAATTAACCTTATTTAAATTAAATATGACATTTAAATGTGTAAATAATTGTTTAACTAAAATAGAAGTAATTGCATACATTCTTGCCACATTCTGAATAAATCAAAGAGATTTTTATTTGATATCTCACAAACTATTCGAATAAACTTCAAGTCCACCAAGTATATTGCAATTGAACAGAACCTAATTTATTCAAGCAAAAATGCTTATCAGAAACTTAACTAGATCCACTTGATATCTCTATAAAATTGTGCTGAATACTGAAGCTTCACAAACTCTGGTTACATATTTTTCCCAAAGGATACTGTGATTGGCTTGTTAAAATTGAATTCAGTAAGCATTTCTGACGAAATGATAATGACAGATTGAATACCTACGAATATCCGATTCGGATAATTTACTTCTTATTCTAGTTGCACTGAATGCTTTGTCTCATTCTAAAATTTTCAGAATGAAGTTCAAATTGTGGGAATGATTTTCGCATTCCATTCACTATTTCAGTAACAGTGTTAGGTTATTAGTGGGAAAACTCTATACTCATGATCTTATTTAACTTCAGTTATCAATCTTTAAAATTCTTGTCATATAATTACTGCTAGAGAACGAAATCTAACTTATGCCAGTCATACTTAACAATCAGTATGATAACTGTAAGTCACTAAGTTAAATCTGATGATTCAAAATTCGAATCTCATGAATAGATTTTGAAGCGAAACGATCCTTAACCAATATTATTAGCTTCTGTAAGGATCATCAGTTGCATGAAGAGTGTAAGCAGATTTATAATTTCAGATTACAGGTTGAGCCTAAAAATTATTTCTTATCAATTAGTTGCTTGTCGTAACTCTACACTGGTGTTGAAGTGGAGCTAGTTTATTAGATGTGCAATCAAATGAATGTATATTCATGCTTTTGAACACACATATTATTTCAGATCATCATATGTGACTAATGAATTACATTTTCATTCTAGTTACATGACCTCATGACAGTTTGTGGACACTGTATTATTTTCACTGTTTGCATGAACAGCTGAAATATTCTGGGAGATTACAAACGAGCTGAATGCATCGATTGGCCATTGCTTTCTGGTATGAGACAAGTCAGTAATGTGATTACACGAACGTGCACACGGCACTGGAATTCAACAATCTCGAGCTCGCTTACGATCGATCAATTTCTAAACTAGTTAGCATGCACAATAAATTGTACACGTCCAACTTCCGTTCAACATGTAAAGCTGATTGTCAAGTATTATCTACTTTACCCTTTAATTTATATATTAATGTTTTAACAGGTTTTCATGTAACCAGAACTACAATAGGTAAGTGTGTTTTTGTTTGCGTTTGAACATCTAACATACTGTCCTAAAGAATGGGAATACTGTTGGTCACCAATCATTCTACTCCTGCATCCTTCATGTTTTCTTACATTGTTTAGATTTATAAATTGGTTATACAATGGGAGAACCTTCACATTATTTGGGCAGTTCAATTCATCAACGTTTGCAACTAGTAAAATCTGCTGAATACGATCAGCTTTGCCCTACTGGAGTCTTGATTCATAGACTACTTTTGAAAAAGGTATGTATTGTGCTCAAAAGGCACAGGTCAACATCAACTTTCTCTAGATTTTTTCTTAAATAGTTTGAAAGCCCTACCCCCGATGGTTACTGAAGACTCCAAAAAAAGAAGATGACTTCACGTCAGCCCTTCTCTTACAAAACGAAGCTCCGTTTCCTAAAAGCTATAAGATATTTTGAAGCAGAATTGCTAGATTCCACTTCATGAGCGGAAAATTTTGTATTGTTTTAAACCGGAATTTTGATATTTGGTTGTTCTAAGGCATCAACGATTTTATCAAAAACGATAGCGTCGGGTTTAATAATATGTCATAAGCTTGGAAACGCTGAAAGGTCTATCATATCACATACCGTAAAGAGAACACAAACTTTCAAACAAGCTACCACTGAGCCGGCACATAATGGAGTTAGTTTCCAACTTTGTGAATTACATATATCCATATTTACCTGATGAATGTTCGAGACAACGACAGACAAATTTCATCACATTACCAATTTTCTAAGGGTCACATTTTAAAGCTCGCACAATGGAAAACTTTTCACAAAGCAATGTTATTCCAGTCAAGATACAAGCCTATTGTTTGTCTTTTACAACAAATCTTATTTCATCTGGTTTGCATGTCAGATTCTGACTTTAAGTTCGAAAGTATTTTTGACTTGGTTGTGTTGAGATTTCAAGACGTCGGTACAGACGGGCTGTAAACGTAACTTGTAAGTCTACCGAGTGATTGGAATCGCTTTAATACAAAATCCCACTCTGAGTTGCATAGTTGCTTTTTACTTAATAAACATTAAAGTTACGGTGGTCGATCATATTGGAGTAAGGCTGTTAATAATTAATTATTTACTAATTTCTTAATATTGTGTTAATCTTTTGGAAAGTTTCATATGTAACACTATCAATCAAAATACTAACTCAGAGAACTCAAAAACTGAACCATTCACGTTTAAGCAGAAATCCGAAAAATTCAGGAATTCTGAAAACGACTATAATAAGCTTCGAGGGAAGCGAAGTTAGTAGCCATTTATGTAAATGTTTCTAGTTGACGAAAAAAATACATCAAAAATTATTTCAACAAACAAACGTACGTCACATAATACGCGCAGAAATCATTATAACTGTGTCGGACGCCAAATATCGCCAAGTGGCATAAGACAATACAGAAAACATGTGATGTATGAATAGAGAATAAGTAGAGAGAATGGAAAAGAGCTGAACAGTACGCAGCATTTGTGTTTTCGAAAATGCAATTATTTACTAAAGTTCATTAAGAACTACTCACTACTACTACTCACTCACTACTCACCAGATACAGAAACATCTTCACAAGTCAGCGAACGGATAGTTATACAGTGAATGGAGAGGATCATCGACATCATGAACTCATAACTGACCAGCTATGAAGAGGTATAATTATTAAACATCATTGTAAAAAATCTGGTCCAAATCAGGGGAAGTAATGAAAAGCAAAGGAAAGCTTGCAATCACCTACAAGACGTTTCGCACTAATTGAGAAACATACTGTATTTGGGAAACATTTTATGAAGCCATCAACTAGTGTGTGATTAGTTTTAACCACAGGTGTTTCGTAAAATATACATAATATAAATAAATAAACGTGGGATATTCATGCTTTTCGACCATCGGGTGATGTAATACTGGCCAATTTGAATAAGATCCCTTATTTTGTTGTACAGGTGAACAACCACTCAGTACATCCAACTCAAAGATTTCCAGTGAACAAACCCACGAAACTCAGTCATCACACGTGAAATATCTTCACAATAAATTATCTCCACTAACAAGCCACCCTAAAGCCAATTCCAGTTTATCTATGTATCTAACTCCAATGCATTGTTATAGTAATTATTGATATCATTCACTGAAAACAAATATTCATCGTTTCCTTTTCAAACGTCGTGTAAATAAGAAAATGTCAAGACGTTAATTACCATATTCCATGTATTGTGTGTTAGAACAATAGAATGTAATTCTAGAATATTGTTAAGTTCACTACATACTAAATTGGATAAAAATGTTTCAGTATACATTATTGCTATTCTTATCTGATGATGATGGTGCTGTCGACGAGGTTAGAAAACTGGTCATCTGAAAGAAAAGTATATGAAATATTTGATCATTCTTGATAGTATTTCAGACACGGAATAATTTTCATGAAAACATTCGTTTTCACAGATGTGAATATTAATATGCTTTTGAATTGTAATAATAACCCAATATGAAATGTGTAATAATGTAGCATATAACTCCGCCCGCATCCCCTCCGGGGGCCACTACCGGTCCCGAGGCCGCATAAAGGAGGAGGGCTGGGCATGGATTTAGTGACCCAATCCCGCAGAAAACCATTGCGCTAAAAAACGCTATCCTGGAAAAATTATGTAAACCATAACAAAAAGGAGTGTGTAAATTTTATAAATGAAAGTCAGTATTCTGGTCAAGAGATGTGATGACGAATAATTCAAGGTTAACTTGTCAACTTTGTTTCATTGTTCGACTACAACCGTGTCTTATCACAAACTGAGCAGCACTACCATAAGTATTCTACCTCACTATAATCATTCGAATAATTGTATACATGTTGATGTGTGGTGTTTATATCAACGAAAGATTTCTTTGTACTTGATGACTGCTTGATTTCTAATTTCAGATATAATACATTCGTCTGTGTTCAAATAGTACTTCTTGGTTGAATTGTGTTGTTTCTGGGATTCCTAGTTTATACTTTAATTAAAATACTCCTAACTATCACATGAGGGAAGCTTTGTGCAACTATTCTGGAACAAGTATTAATTTGCACAGGAATCATTGATGTCAATGACTGAATATTGATCACATACAAACTGAACACATTTTCATGAATGCTTGCAAAACATTTTGGTCAAACCTTACTCATCCAACAACCAGCAACGAAGCAACAGTAATCCACAATCTGTGAATAGAAAGTGGAGGCATTTTGTGAACGGTGACTGCCACAATACATAGTCATGATTAAATAAACTGTTTATTTACGACCAAATGTCAATGATAATTGAAGCTACTAATGAGTTCACAAGAACAGATATTTATTAAAACTTAACTACAACATAATGAAACAGTACTCACTTATCACTTTTTATCTGACCAATCTGTTAATTCGTAAATGAAATGAGCAGTGGAAATCATGGAATGCAACTATAGCCGTAACAATTTTCTTGACATGCATAATCCCTCTTTCTGTATTGTTGTTTTAATGAGGTCACCTCAACCGATAACCATTTGCACAGTCTATCGACTGTTTAAACCCTGACTTGCCAGTCAGCAAATTGATACATGTTTCCTCAATATGGTTCGTGATTTTAGGGAAAAGAACAGCGTTGGACCCAGTAACGGTCGTCACATATTCGAATTACGTTGATAGCATACGTCAGTATACACCACGTTTATTAACAGTCTCAGTATTGTCGATTCGATTTGATAGCGTTTGCTGTGAAAGCGAGTTATTGAGACGACCTTGAAATGGACATGACAAACTGTCAGTCCATTCTTACTGATTATGAGTATAGCCTCAGCAAGTGAGTGGTTCACTTAGAGCAAGTCATTAATATTACTAATCGGTAGCAGGTTTTATTTGAAACGTTAATCAGTTGACGTCTAAAACGGGTTATTCTGTTTGTATATTAAAAATCGACGCCACGTAGTCTCGTCGTTATGAATTAGGGGAGTCTGTATATTCCAATTGTAGAGTGAACCTGATTCCGATCCGAAGATTTCGCATATCGTTACTAGTTATGCTAAGGTATTTGTGGCTGGTGTGCTGGTTCCACGCTACAGATATCACATGGGTGAGGTATTTCTACTGCTTATTGTGTTTATGTTATTTCGAGTTCACACCAATCCAGTATGCCATGTTGTGGGTGCCAGTTGTTTCCGCACACACAATACTTTCACAGAGATGATATCCATTAAGTATTCCCTTGATTCTATGGTCGAACTTGTAAGGCGACTTTTAACACACACTGAGTGGCATTCTTAACATTCGCTCAGTCTAGGTAATCAATGATGCAAAATCATATTTCTGGAATGTAAAGTTGTTCACGTTGTACTGAATAACCTATTCATAACGTAAACAACTTCTGTTAACAAGTTTAGTGCAACTGGGCACCAAAATTATTTGCCATAACAAACGGAATGTTGGGAATAACAAGGAGTAATAGTGAGTAATATGACATGATGATATACGATTGCCGATGATGTCACCACTCACAAATGATTAATACACGACAGTTCAACTCAACGATGCATACATGCAGTAAACGACACATGTCACAACTTACCAGGAGAAAATGAAGCATAAATACAGTGACCTGAATTTTGATAAACAGTTAAGTAATATTGAACAGTGATAACTGCAAATGATTCATGGTTATAAAACTTGAAGTGATAAATTAATGTAAGTAAACTCTAAACAAAGCTATAGCAAATGGCTATCACAATGTTTGTTTGTTTTTGCCGAAACAAATATGTGGCATAATTGAACTTCTACTTTAGGAAAAAGAAACAACTAGGTGGCGTACTTAATTTGCATCTTGTCCAAGGATTTTAAAGTAGTTGATTTGACTGTTCGATACATTTTAATTACGCTTTTGTCTACTGTTTCCACAGGCAACGCCATCATCACATACTTCAGCAGCTATCAGTGAACACACTCAAGGAACATGGTCAACAGGTCGATAGAAATAAGGAAAACCGGCTGCGAAGTAATGCAACTGACAGATGTTGAAGTTTCATCGGTATTATTCGCATATGTGCGACTTGTGTTCACTACCTCTACGTAATTCCAATCATGACACATACAGATGACAAATCGCAAGTACAAAAATGTGCTCGAATATTCTCATTATAACATGAACAGGAGTTACTCCAATATAATCAATTGAGAATGTTACCTGTATAGTTCACTTTCAAATTTTTCAGTTCAGATATTCGTATTATTGACGGCAAACCTTGAATATAAATTCAATGAAAATGTGAGCAAGACCTAATTTAGATAGGGAAGTAAAGTGACCATGGATTATCGCAAAACACGACGACAGACAACATGAACCATAGGGCAGGTACACTAGATAACACAATGTGAAATTGTGCAAAGTTTTGAGGAAGTCAGTGACACATTGATAAGCAAAAATGAATGCCGATTAGTCAGAACAACGACAAAAAGTTATCAACAATATTGCAGAAAACAAAGATACAAGTGAAGATAAAAATTGACAAGTCACAACATCCCTAATTTACAAATCAGTGATAGAGAGAGAGAGTGAATGAAATCATCAGTCAAGGTAACATACCGTGAGAGTTTTCGTCTTTGACAGTTGTTGTTGAGGGTTCACTTGTTCCGGTCTTTATGTTCGCATTCCAACCTAAATGACAGAAGGACATCGGGAAACGGACCGACAGAGTAAGTTCAATAGGACAATGAAAGAGTTGAGACAGATGTGTATCATTATCAGGTTTTGATTTGATAATTTCGAATGAATTGAGCATTCGGTAGATTGTTATGTATAAATTCTATATTTGCAATATCCTAATGAGTAGAACATTGAGATTTTCTGACTTTTCGTGACTCAGTTTAAGTCACTTCTTCAGAGAATAAATAATCAAATCAAAATTAACCGTAGTTGAAATAGTACAGCGGAGCAATTGGAATATTAAGCGATCGATCAAAAAACAGGTCTGAATAAATAAATACCATGTCATTTCGGTCAAGGTGATTCATAAGCGACATGTGTGTAAATTTGTGCGTGTGTATATGTGCACTGTTAAGGATGAAACTTGTGTGACTTTTATGGTGAGAAAGGACAGAGTTCAATTTGTAAGGTAGTAGTGTGAATTGTAAATAATATCAAACTAGGTGGCTAGGATAGATAGTCCAAGTAGGATGTATGAACAGACCTTCTTTTCTATTGACAGAAGTAGGATTATGCATTATATGGAACGCTTGAGCTACTATCCTTTCTTTGTAATTGGAAAAGCCTTTTATTAATATTTTGATATTTTTGAAATCAATTTGATGATTGTTGAAAATGACATGAGCTGCTATTGCCGATTTAATTTGAAGTCTATCCAGTTGTACAGGATTATTAGGAGATTTCTTTGTGTACCTTTGGCACAAGTCAAGATTTCTCGAGATGACTCTCCAAAATAGAAGGCATCACAATCGACACAACCTAATTTGTAAACGCAGTTCTGTGTAGACATCAATGGGATTTTTTCTTTTAATCGAACTGAAGTATTTCAAAGTGTGTTCGTTGTTTTGTAATATACTTTAATTCTGTGTTGTTTTAAGATTGTTTAGAGTTCTTCTGTTGTGCCAAGACGGTATGGTAAAACTGCGGTACCAATCCAGGGCATTTCATTCGAATTATTGTTATTATTATCATTATTAATATTGTTATTATTACTCACTGAACCGTCTTGTTTTAATATACTCCTAATAATCTTCATAGGAAAATTATTAAATAGTAAGATACTAATTAAAGTTTTTTGTTCTTTTCGTTTGTCCCCTTCTGATGTGATGATCTTATTGACTCCTCTAAAAAGATTTCAGGCTGGCGAGATCTTAGTACTGAAAGGGTGTTCTGAATGTAAGTCAATATAGCGATTACAGTGTGTAGGCTTTCGGTAGATTGATAGATTTAGAATCACATTTAGTCTTCTTTCCACTAAGCAACCTAAGAATGGTAGCTCATTATGTTCATATTCATTCGGATTCATGAATTTGATGTAAGATGAAAGTGTATCTATCCTTTTGAAGACGATCTTAGATGAGTCTTTTCTTTATCATAAAAATGTATCATCTATATATCTAAGACAAATTTATGGTCGAATATCGCTGGCGAAGATATTTGATTCTATGTGTGCAATAAACGGGTTGGCTACAGTTGGGAGATCCCATTGCTACACCGTTAGTTTGCTTGTATAACATCCCGTTAAAAGTTAATAAAGTCGAACGTCAGAAAATCTAATTTTTCTACTCATCAGTTGAGACTGATATCTGAAAAGTTATTCACTGATCGTGTAAAGATAAAATTTCACATGTCTCAACATCCTCAACTTCAAATGGTAGAAAAAGAGAGAGTGAGTAATCGATTGATTGATGTAGTGTGTGTGTGAGTGAGTGTATGATTGAGTGAGCAAAATCATAAGTCGAGGTAACATATCGTGAGAGGTTTTGTCGTTGACAGTTGTGTCTTTCACGTTCACCTTATCACCTAAATCACAAAAGGACACGGGGAAGCAAACCGACAATGAAATATTTGAGACTATACGATTTCGGAATTATTTTGGATTTACTTGTTTTTTTATCACTTTTTCGCATAAATACTCACCGTTGCTTTTCTTTTTCATTAATTCAACGATTGAACTGTGTATTCTTTTATATATGTTATACCCTACACAGCAATACCCTATTTTCATTAGTTCTTCGTATTTAATATCCATGGTGATAGACTCTTTAGGCACATCGAACGAACAGTTCTCCATTACTTCACCTAACCCGGGGTATTTCTCCGACATAACGTTCTTCAGCTAAAATCAAAATATTGAGACAGTGTATAACAGGCTTTACACAATTAGGTATTCAGTGCTGGTCTATATGTATCATATAGTAAATTCATGTAAATTTGCTCTTATTTATCATGTGAAACTGTTTTTATATAAATCCTGGTAAACGTTGATAAGAAATACTTCGGAGGCCACATAACAATGATGTTTGACGTTAGGGACTGCAGAATATTAAGAAAACAATGAACGTCAACGAATGTCATCAAAGCGAGTATCGACGACCGATTCGTTGAAATTGTGGAATTAACGGTATGAAGAAATAAAAGTTTGGCAATAAACTTAGACTTCAAGGTTCTCTTAATCAAAATGTAGCTGGTACTTAACTGACCAACTCAAAACGCAATAGGTTCAAGAAGACTTCATAATACATGATCAGATCGAAACTCACCTCAGAACACTTATCATCGGTTACAAACGCACCAAAATACCCATCGAACCGATTTAATTCTAAAATGCACGACATTCATTAGACATAGTTTGTAAAACAAATGTTCACCATCAATAATATATTTCATGAATCGGTTAGTCAATAAAACCACTCTACTTAGTGGGCATTGTAAGCCGTACTGCATATCGGTAATTGTGTTGACCGAGGAATTCGTAACAAAAGCAACAGAATTGTTCAGACATAATTTACATTCGTTGCTGATTTAATCCTCGGTCGAAATAATGAGAACTTCATTGTGACGGGGAGGTGAAACCAATGCAGGAAACGCTGTCATAGTTATTCACCGAATTCTCAAGAAGAACAGCTATCTGGAGACTGATGAGCTGAACGATTCGAAACCGACTTGATGAAGAAAAAGTGAGCTTGTCTAGTGAGAAAATTACAAAAATGCAGCAGAGAGACTTGCGAAGTAGCGGTTGAATGATATTTCTAATCAATCGCCTGATTTCTCTGTGTAAATTTAATGTGAGAGTGTTTGTGTGTTGAATGTCTTTCAAGCACGTCAATGTCAAAAGCTTATGATTTGGCATATTGTGGAGGTAAATTCAAAAGAACGTCACGAGTCGAACGTTCAATGACACACGGAATAAACTGTATAGTTTCACTTTAGCAGCATCTTCAATATTAAGTTCGGCATGATAAAAGCATTCGGTGCACACAATATTCACAAACAAAGCAATAAAAATATTTCATTCGGTCACTTTTACACACCTCAGTTGAGATCATCAAGAGGTAACAGGAAAATTGAATTTCAAAGCAACTACCTCATACACACAAAAACTTACCTTGTGTTATACGTTTCGGATCTACAAATCAAAATAAATATTATTTTGCAGTCGATGACAATGGGCTGCTTCTCTCACTCGTTTGACGACTCATATTTACGAACCACTGCACATGAGTCGTTTCTGAAAGTCATACATTATATCAACAGACTAATGTGTTCAATATTTTGCAGTATCACTGATTTCAGCAAATTTAACAACACATATTTACTGCAAAATTTATTGTGAACTTACCACTCACTGAAACGATATCTGAAATGGAGTACAGTATATTTGCTAAGTGCTGAAAACTACAAGCGATGAAAACTCAACTGAACAGCTTGCATATTGTTCAGTTGTGGATAACAACTAGAAAACTGAGGTGTATTGGTGATTCACTCACCAGTTATCCACGTGCTATCTTTACTCAAATCACCAGATTCAAGTGTATCCTTTAATGATGAAAACCACTTGTCCGATGAATATGCTTTTTCCATTTCACTCGAAAACATGGCAAGTTTAAAAACAATAAGTTGGTCACGGATATTTACTGGGTTTCGTGGTGGTATAATATCACATGACAGTGTAACGGATTCCAGTTTTGGCTCCAATTCCTTCACTACAGTCAGAACCTTTAAGAAATTACACAAAAACACTTTCTGTCAAATTATTTCGTTGAAGTATTTATGAAAGTGATCATCCTAACTAAAAAGTCGATTTTATTGTTATTTATATTATTATTCACATCTGGATATTTATGTCTAGTCACAAAAATGATTACTCAGAGTGACAACAACCTAATACTGAATCATAGTGATATTCAACATTTATCCTACAGTGATAAATTTTCAGTTTTACGTATCTTACAAATTTTCACAACAATGTACACATCCTATTACAATACATCATGTAACATTGATTGCTGTGCGTTCACAAGATCATTGTGTAGGGTCACTCGGAGATTTATCTGGCCAATATATGAAGATCGATTAAAGCAAAATGACTTGAATAATGTTATCCTACAGGTCGCTTCGTAATAAAGAATTCGAGTGATAGCTTTAAGACTTACATTTGCACAGTATTTATCCACAACGTCTAGGAATTCTTCAACTGCATCATTTCCAATTACTTCGTTCCACTCCCTAACGTAGACAAAGAGATCAGTCACAACGATATCTAAAACAAACCAAAATTGAACGAAATAGATACTGGCATAATTTAAACGCGAGAATCACACAAAACATTCTCACAACTATCGTGGAATAAAAGCTTATATCATCCAAAATAAACTGTTGGTATCACTGTGTAATTTGCATTGTTTATGTGCTGATCGGTAAACACCGACAGTTTCAACTACCATGTTTTCAAATCTTACTATGCTCCTAATGGATAGACTAATTTTTCATCAATCACACATGAAAAATTTTGAATATGGCCAAACTGGTTGACCCAGTATTCGACAACCAATTAGAAGTTTCTAAATGAATGAGCTAAAACAAGAATCAGCAATGCGTGAAGCTAAACAAAACTGGAATGTTCAGTTTTTATCCAAACAGAACCCATGAAAATCGTCACTTATGAGGATGTTCACTGTAGTTCGAGTGTAAGTGCAAATGTGTGTCACGACTGTAAATCAATTTGAATTTTGCTACATAATTCCTTCAATATACGTCGGTATAAAGTAGATTCGATTGGAAATCTATATGACGTGTCATGGGAGTGCAGTTCAACAAACAGGAGGACATTGAGAAACAAGCTGACAGAGTAAATTCATTAGGACAATGAATGTGTTGAGACTTGTGACTGAATAATCATTCACTGATCTCTTTAAAGTAATTCATTAGACATACGTCGTATTCAACTAGATTCGATTGACAATTTGTACAACACGTGATGGAAGTGCAATTCATCAGAGAATGTTACTTTGCATGTAACTTACCTGCACTTTCAGACTCGAGAGAATGTGCTGTCCTTACTTGATCATCTGTGATGTCAAAAAACAATAGAAATTATGGCAACAATACATTCACGTGAATTATAAACGCTTTATTATTTTACTGACATGTAGACACGACAAGTAATTGATTAGTGTTTAGTGACCAGGACAATGTTAATATAATTCTATTAATGACAAAGGACATTGTGTGAGGTAGCTACTACACAGTATTCAGTCAACAAAGAATTTCATGCATAGACAAGATTCCAGGTGTTTTAGAATAGCTCAGTATCTATTGCACAGATTTTGGGGCTATTTTACATGAAGTATAACCCACTGAAATGCAACACTTCCTAAAAAATTTCAGACAGACTTTGATGAAGCATGGCTATCAGTATGAATAATGGATCTACCGATTCGTGAGAGTGAGCTACAACCACCGAACAAACTAGGTACATGTTTGTCAAGAATTATTCAGAACAATATGAGTTGTTTGATTTCGCACGTCATTGCGAGATAAATTTATTGAAATCACTAATTGTTGTCTTCCATTTCAAAGTAACATCATCACACACATATTCACCTCAACAAACAGTTATTTCAACAGTCGACCAAACACGTCTACTGTGATCCTAATGACCGACTGTGCTTCTAACTCCTGTATAATGAACTTTAAGTTCAAACGTTTGTCGAAATATACAGAGTTTCTCTTGCCTTCCTGTGAAAACTTAAGATGAATTGAACAACATCTAATCCTATTCCATGTGACGTGCGATCAATTTAGTGTCATTGATATTCTCTCCTGTTGGCAAGTTCATCTCCTGAGAAAATAATTACACTCGAATAGGTTGACAGCGTTAAGTGGAAGTTCATCAGTTAACTCATCTTGAAATTTTTATCGACGCAAGACATACACAAAGATTTTTTACATTACACTGAAAATCACAGAGTGACAACAGTGTAGACTGACAGTTGTACTGGATGTTAAACACTGGGTGCCTACGCAGTCTAGTGAAGTGTCCACGGGTACAATTTGTTGATCAGCAGTTGTTATTCATTGCTTTGACGTCCCATATTAGAGAGAATCACCCCTACGGTGTTCTCCTGTCATCACCGGTAGCCTGACGAAGGTGAGTCCATGATTCGAACTAACAATTTAGAACAATTTATCACTTAACTGACACAAAACACCTTTAATAATAACCACACAAATATATTCGTCGTTTATTATTCATAGTTCTCATTTTCGAATAACCACCCGATTTTGACCATCACAGTTGTGTAAAAACGTTTGATGGAATGACGAGACTTCAATTTCTCTACTACTGTTCGGTTCGGTAAACCATGTTTCGGCGTGAAGACTTATTGATTAGTGACAGTTAGGCTGTTCAGAAGAATGTTCATTCATACGAATGAGGCATCAATTAGATCTTCACTAGATTTTCAATTTGACAGAGTAGAGATCAAAAACCCATTGCATTGATCAACTGACATTCATTCATTTTGTGTAGTCTTTTCTTATAAATGAAAGTTTATAAATCGTGCAATCTTCAACTTGTTTAATCTAATATTATTTGAATGCAGTTTCGTTTTTTCTTCGTTTTTTTTTCTTTGTATGTGTATGAATCTGAATTCTAATTGATGTTTATCAGCAAACGTGCACTCTTGGCGTCTGTCTCCATATTATCTTAATATTTTTAGTAATTAATGTCACAACTGCAGAGTGATAATCTACGTCAACTACATTCTCACATGAACAAAATTAAAATAAAAACACTCATGTAAAAACGTTTTAACCTTACCTGCATTCCAGATGAAGAAAAAGAACAGAAACTGAACAACTGTCACTTGCGATTCAAACATATTTGTACTCTATAATTCACCAAAGTTTTCTGCAGTCAATTAAATGTCTGCTTAAATACAATGACAACGTGTCTTTTAGTCACAATTAAAACGTATGTGATTAGCAAGTGAAAAGATATAAATCACCCTATCAGTTTATACTACATTTTTTAAACTATAACAAGGTCAAAAGCAATGTGTATGAGATCATTATTTAAAAATAATAAAAGTAACCATCACGTGTAATGAGACAGGGTTCAAACAAATATTTATTCAATCTTCAATAAATCGAACACTTCATTTTTTATTTGTTGACCACCTTTTATATTATCACGCACGAGTGTATTATGAGAAACTCAGATGAAAACATTTACCACACCATATGACTTCACTTTATCCTACTCAAACGTGTCCTGAAAACTTGCGTAAGCGCCTTCTAAGTTTCCAACCAAATTATCCTAAATGATGTTGAAAAAGAATGAACACGTGAGAACCCCAAACCAAATGAGGTTTTGCTGGTGTACAAAATTGAAGTTGTCAAAATACGACTTATTCAGCCTCATCTTAATATACACTTAGTTCATTCATAGTACAAGCAAACATCCTAATCAATATGTTTCTATTTTCGTGATTCAGTTATTGGTAACAAATGTGCGGATTTCTTCACCAATGTATCGGCATAAAACAACTATAGATGTAACATTCCTCAACATCTCCATCTGGTCACTGTGTCAACATACAGTTCTCTTGCTCTAAAAATAGTATAAATTTCATGCAAATTAGTGTCAGCAGATTCGTAGTTCAAATGTAGAATGAAATACGACAAAATTCTGCACGTCCAACGATTCTCTTTGTATTATTTCAATGTGAATCCGTGTACCATATCAAGTCATTGTTATAATTGTGATACGTACAATATATTTTGATATGTAACAACAACACTCAACATGTATTGAAAGAGAACAGTGGGAATATTGATTGCGAAATCAGTATATATCGGACTGCGAAACTCGTAGATTTGAGGTTGACATGATAGAAGAATTACTGGGAAATCGGTCAACAATCTCGTCATTAATTTGCGACAGCTCCACTGATATTTGTTGCATTTATCAGTTTTGTATGTGCATATTTTCGATCATAACAACCACCACAAAACCAAGAAATTTCTTTCACATTTCTCAAATGATCAGCCGTTTTGTACGATTTCTGTTTTGTTGGGTCTTCAGGGTGAACTCTTTCATCGCTTGCGCACAAACTCTCTTTTCGATTAATTTCCTGTCATGTTATAAATTTAGAATGGATTTGAACTTTACCATCACAACTTGAAGTACTAGGGTTTTGTACTGCTCCATGAGTGCTCAAATATGAGTAGGGATTTCAGAATACGATTATGACTGTTGTCAGCTGGCCTAACTTGAGCGTTTGAGCTAATCCTGGGTTAGCTCATCTAAATCGAAACGTTGACATGTTCGATTCCTCTCGTACACTTGAGTGATGTAATGATCTGTAGGTCTATTGAACAATGTTAGACAACTGTGATGGTTGTAGAATGTGGATTATTGTTCAACCGAAACCTTCTGAACATTACTATTCATATCACTTGAAATAATGCATTCTGATATTTTCGGTAATATGAAACTAGTATATCTGACGTGTCCAGTTCTACTCATTATCCATGGGAAAGCACAACACTTGTAATACCACCTGAGTCAGCTGATGTCATGTTGAGTAAACCTTTAGATCTGTGGTATCAGGTGTCGGATGGATCGCCACTTTTCAGGTCAAAAGTGAAATGGGTTACAAGCTGTAGTCCCATATTCTTCCTATTTGAGATATAACTCACAGAAGTTACCTAAAATATCAACTGCAGATTCATGTCTTCAGACAGCTTATTTAACCTTGCAGAAACTCCCTTGTGTCCATCAACTGACATTGACTCTTGCGTGTTAGTTGTTCGTCACAAAGTTTCCATTTGGTGACTGCTTATCAATGTCATAATCCCAGTAACCAAATAAGAATTCTGATTTCATTATAATGACTTGCTTAGATTGTTGACTACAGATTTAGACGGCTTGTATCGAGGAATCCTTGCAGCGATGAATAAATCTGTGATTTTGTCGCTTTTAGTTTGATATGATGGCTAGGCCTCTAAAGTGTGCATTTGTATTCTTCAGTGATCGGTTATAAACCACGTCTGGATCATTACCGATGTTTGGTCATTCTTTAACCCAAGCGATTTTAAGCAGTCCAGACATATCTTTGTTCAATCGGGACCCGTTACTCAAAAGAGTATGAGCCACATCTACTACTCCTGCCAGTAACCTCCAATGAGAATCACTCACAAACGCAGACAGTTGAATAAAGACAATGAGTCTATACTTAATCACCTTGTCAGATGCATCTTCTGATATGTTGACCGATGGAACACAAAGTGAGAGACAATAGCGTTTCTCTGCACGCCCCTCAATGTTACAAAGCCTTGTCAAGCTGAGTTTATTTCCCCGTGTTCTTGTCAAGAGAGACAGTACAATTACCAAGAAAATTTTTTCTGTCACATCGAACGTCCAGTATTAGCTATGTAAGCGCAAGAAAGATAAATAGCTTGTCCAAAATCGCAATGAAAAACATGTGAAATTTATACTCAAACAAGCTTATTGTACACATAAATCAACAAGATTTTAAAATACAATACGTTTAAAGTGATGTGAACATCAAAGTGCTCGAATGTGTGAAATAAAGTACGAAAACCTATACATAAGCTGGGATTGAACGAATCACACTATACTCGTGTTGAATTATTCAGCGCCATTTCAGTCAGGATATATATAGAAATCTTTGAAAAGTCCATTTACCACATGGTTTTCACAAAGCCTTGCATCAGTCTATTAACTGTTGAAACGCTGATTTCCCTTATCAACAAATTGATACACGTTTCTCAAATTCAGGTTATGATGTTGAATATTTTAATGTTATGCATTTGCAATGTCAAATGGATTGAACTCAGTATGAGTAGCGCGTGTTTCGAGGAAGGAGAACAGAGCCTAGACCTATCAACAGTCATCATATATGTTTGTTATTAACAGACACAATCATACGAAATGTTCATTTTCAGTCTCGATAATATCGACTGGATTTTTTAAGACTTGTTTCGATTGTGCATCATTGAGAGCGCAAAATGGATAGGACAAACTATCAGACAGTTTTCAGTGAATCGGACAACAGCCCCAGTAAGGGTGTAGTGAACAAAACACTTGTTGGGGACAATCGAATGTATTTAAGCAAAGATTACAGACTATCTCAATAAATTCTGATTACCAAACAATGAACAGTCAATTTGCAAATTAACAACCAATTGTTTCAATCTTCACTGTTTCTTCTCTTATTCCATTGCTCATGCATTTTCCAGACGTTTGCGTTTCATTTCAGTTCTTTCCTCATCGGTCTTCTGCCAAAATACATTCTATGTCTGACCCACACCATATACTACTTATATGGATATAAGTAGACCACACCACAAGGGGATAAGTTATTGAGGGGAAATCAGTGGCATTGAAAGTGATAAAAGACTTTATTAGTGTATCTACTAACGTCTTCCACATGTTATTCAGCCTTTATACTGAAAAGCGACGTCAAGTGATTCTGACATTATGGACTTAGATTATCAGTCTATTCCCACAGCTTGGTGAACTCAGCTCAAATTTACACATTCTCCTGTCTTTCGCAGTTATGATAAGGCATTTGTAGTTAGTGTGCAAAAATAACATTGAAGTTATTTTATCAGAAACTGTTATCAGCTATGGTGCAGAAATGCTCAGAACTAGCATGTATCAGTGAATTTTGTACGGGAAGTTAGTTGTTGCTGTGCGATACGTTCATCTGCAAATTGTTGTGATACTAACCTTGGATTCAAAACAATGATGATGTCAATTTGTCTGATATTCACAATTGTCAAAGAGCATTTTATACACATAGCATCATCATTCTTACTTTGTGCTGGGTAAAAATATTTTTGATCTATTATTTGACAACATTATTAGTAGCATAATTAGTTGATTCCAATGCTCGCCATGTTGAAGCGAATGAACATTACGATATTCGTTACATCTTTACAAGTATCCATCGTTAAAATTGAAAAGTGATTTTCGACAGATGCTGAGAAATATTCGCAACATTGCTGCAAGCAAGATGGACAATGATGGAGAATCATATTTCCTGACTCTACGGTGGAGAAAGTTGCATTGAATGATTTATTTACACGTTACACAAGTTTAGTGCGATTGGGCACCAAAATAATTTGCCATAACAAGTTGAATTTTAGGAATAAAGAGAAGTAATGGCCAGTAAAATGATCTGATGACATTAGGTTGCAGACGATAGCATCGTTCATATATGACCATTTTACAACATTCGAATTCAATGATACATATATCGGTTGAGCGATACAGCTTACAACTTGCCATATAAAATCGACTCATACATACACTTTGATAAACGGTCAAATAATACTCATCGCTAAGAACTGCAAATGAATTACGGTTACAAATGTTGAAGAGAAATACTAATCTAAATCAGTTATTGGTTAAAAGAAAAGTATGTCGATTTACGAAAATCACTGCAATTCTCGTTTGGATATTGAACAACTCGATAAGAAGATGAACTGTTCTAAACAAGGTTAAATAAATTTCTTGAAAAAATTATTCATTGCAGTTTACGTCTTTAGTTAGTAAAACATGTTTTTAGGTGAAGTATGAAATTTGCATCTCAAGCAAAAGGATTTTATAGCAGTTGGTTTGACTGACTAATACGGTTAGATCTCGCAGTTTTCATTGTCTTATCAGACAACACAGCCACTAGATTATTCGGTAGCTATCAGTTAGCATAACCAAAGAACATGGTGAAAAGGTCAATAGAAATAAGGATCTATGATTGCGAATTTGAGTTTCAGAGAGTTAATAATAATGAGCAGATGATTGAGAAGAACCAATAGGCTTTGATGTCAACTGAACAAACTGTCAATCAGTTGTTAGGAAGTTCCAATGTCTGACATCTGTAATAACCTATTGAACTATTTTATTACTTGTTTACATGACGTAATTTAGACATTTAATCCACTATGTAAAACTGTCTGTGAGTCTGACTGAGGCTATGTCGTTCATCAATGTTTATTTACTCTCCCATTGGTGGTAACACACAGATAATCGACAATTTATGCACAATCGATTGACACTCATAAATATATATATGGATTTCTAAAACTCCCACACACACATTCGCTTGATCACCTGTGTGCTTGCTTTCTGCACGTTTGGCAATTTTTACTAATATTTAACAATAAACTATCCCTACAACTGGTGTTCAGGTTTTGAATAATCTCTATTGAGTTCATAATTCTACTAAAGGATTTAGCCTGCGTCAACTACTCAGTAAACGGGATACCATTAATTGGGGTCAGATATGAAAAAATCAATCTCCATCTGTAGCCCTCCCGAAGGCTACTGCGGGTTTCAAGTCCGGATAAATGAGGAGGGTTGAGCATGGATTAGCGACTTCATCCAGTATAAAACTAACTCATTAAAAAGACGCTAACCAGAAAAAGTGATTCAAACCGTGCCCTGGGAGTTGGATAAAGAATTATGACGCAGAGATTTTTCAGAAGTCACGAGGCCGAGGCCCCCTCTAACAACCAGAGCAACAAATTTTATAGGTACATGGAACGTCCGGACAATGTGGGAAACCGAGAGAGTTTTCCGAATTGCAGCAGAAATGAGGAAATACAACCTGGATGTGCTTGGAATCAGTGAAACACATTCAACGCAGGTTATACAACAACGACTATCTTCAGGAAAAACCTTCTGTTATACTCCGGTCATGAAGAAGAAAATGCCCCACATACACAAGACGTTGCATTGATGCTGTCCAAACAAGCACAAAATGCACTTGTAGGATGGGAATCTCATGGACCAAGGATCATCAAAGCCTACTTCAAAACAAAGAAAGAGCAATACGTTGAACGTCACCCAGTGCTATGCGCCTACCAACGACTACGACGAAGACATTAAATAATAATTCAATGAAAGGCTTCAGTCAACCGTTGAGAAGCGCCCAACAAGGGACCTAACCATTCTGATGGGAGATTTAAATGCCAAGGTTGGAATGGACAACAATGGATACGAAGACGTCATGGTACGACATGGACTGGGAGAAAGGAATGAAAATAGTAAGAGATTTGCAAACCTATGTGCCTTCAACAAACTGGTCATGGAGGGCATTATATTCCCACGCAGACGTATTCAGAAAACCACATTGACTCTACCGGATCACACTACGCAGTATTACAAATTGATCATATCTGCATCAACAAAAAGTTCAGGAGAACGATGGAGGATGTGAGAACCAGAAGAGGAGCTGATATAGCATCAGATCATCACTTAGTGGTCGTCAAGATGAAATTAAAACTTAAGAAGCATTGGACAACAAGGCGGACAGCATCATAAAAGTTTAATACGGCTTTTCTTCAGAATAACGACAAACTCGACAAATTCCACATAGCCCTCAACAATAAGTCTCAGGCTTTTTATTATCTACTCAATGGAGAGGTAACTATCATGGAGAGCAACTGGAAAGAGATAAAAGTGGCAATCACTTCAACATATCCGAAGGTTCTGGGCCACAAGAAGCACCATCACAAGGAATGGATCACTGTAGACACACTGGATGTAATTTAAGAAATAAGGAGCAAGGAGGCAGCAGACAATATCAGCCGAACAAGTGCCTAGAAATTCAAGGCACAAGCTGAATAGACAGAAGCAACAAGCAAGTGAAGAAGAGCATCAGAACCGACAAACGTAAATAGGTTGAAGATTTAGCAACGACTGCAGAAAAGGCTGCAAGAGAAGGAAACATGAGACAACTGTATGATACAACAAAGAGACTTGTTGGGAATCACCGTAAACCAGAACGACCAGCGAAAAGCAAGGAAGGCAAGGTAATCACCAATATTGAAGAACTACGAAACAGGTGGGTAGAACACTACAAAAAACTCTGGAATCGACCAGCTTCACTGAACTCATCCAACATCGAAGTAGCACCCACGCACTTCCCATTCAATGTTAACCCACCAACAATCGAAAAGATCAGCATGGCCATCAGACAAATCAACAGCGGCAAAGCAGCGGGACCAGACAACATTCCAGCAGAAGCACTGAAAGCGGATGTAGCAGCAACTGCAAAGATACTCTCTTCAGTGAGATTTGGGATGAAGAACAAATACCAGCAAACTGGAAAGAGGGACTTCTGATCAAAATACCAAAGAAAGGGGATCTCAGCAAGTGTGATAACTACAGGGGCATCACTCTTCTCTCAATACCAGGAAACGTCTTCAACAGTGTATTGTTAGACAGAATGAAGGACTCCGTAGACGCCCAAATTCGAAACCAGCAGGCTGGATTCCGTAAGGATTGATCGTGTGCAGACCAAATTGTAACTCTACGGATCATTGTGGAACAATCAATTGAATGGAATTCATCTTTCTACATCAAATTCATAGGCTACGAGAAAGCATTTGATAGCGTGGACAGGACAACACTAAGGAGGCTTCTTCGACACTACGGCGTGCCTGAGAAGATAGTCAATATCATACGGAATCCCTATGATGGATTAAAATGCAAAAGCATCCATGGAGGACAACTCACCGACTCATTCGAGGTAAAGATCGGTGTTAGGCAAGGTTGCTTACTCTTACCTTTTCTTATTCACCTGGTGATCGACTGGATTATGAAGACGTCAACATCTGGAGGGAAGCACGGGATACAGTGGACAGCTAGGATGCAACTGGATGATTTTACTTGGTTAGTAACAATCATTCGATTTGCTGTGAGTATGATCAGCTACTGAACAGTGATTCCGTCTATCCATATTGTACTCCCTACGACAATATCCTTCCTGTAAAAGTCTTTTGCTCTTTACTGTCACAATAAGATCACTCGTTTATGCATCGATTGAGCACTATTCTATAACATTTACAAATTCTGTATATCTTCTTGACAAAACATTTCTCATATGCAAACAAATAAACCAGAGAACTTCGTAGTAGCATTACTGCATTCCCTGTGAATACCTAATACTGTGTCATTATTATATATAAAAAACTTTAAGCCCATTTTGTTAGCATCCGTGAATAATAATGAGTTAGTAAACAACGCTACAGGAAATTCAACATCATGCTGACATGTGATATTCAAGCCTACGGGCGATCAAAGAGCAACAAAATTTCAACAAATATAATGCATCCAACGCAAATAGGTAAGGCGCTGTTGTTGTGGAATTGTTTGAAAGAAGATATAGGATTTCATTTCATTAGATTAATAAGTAACTTCTATAAACGAAAATGTGCCTGTCTCTGCGCTGAAAAATAATTCCATAAGAAAATTTTGAAAATGTCATGCAGGATGATCATTGGGGAGCTCGACTTAGAGCACAAATCGGTGTCTTAATCACTTTAATTATAATTAATTTGGAATGTGTAAGAATCTAAAGTGTGCAACACTCAACAGAAATAAATAATGAAACAAATATCTACTATCAATTACCAATTTAAAAAATCCGTCTCATAATCATACCCCTCTATCCAGTCTATGTACAATCACTTTGATCCTAATTGTCCTTCTAAAGTGTACATAATTATGAACAATTAGGCACTGAGAACTCTGTGCACGACAACGCATAGATAATAGTGATGACGGGTGAATTTGTGGCAAGAAACAATGAGGTCGTTCAGACATTATTTACTACTATTACTGATTTAATTCTCTGTAAAAATAAAAGCGAATCATCTCGTGACAAAGAGATAAAATTAATGCAGGAAATATTGTTACATTTTATGAACCAATTCTCATCAGGAAATCTAATCTAGTGACTCGTGAGCAGTTCCGATTGAAACCAATTTGCCAATCAACAAAAGGCCTGATCTAGTGAGAAAGCCATGAAGATTCAATAGAGGCAAACACTTTATTCGAGTTCAATAATATTTCCAGTTATTCACCTGATTCTTCTGAGTTAGATGAATATGTGTGCATTTAACACAGACGGGATGAATTATTGTTGTGTGATGCATGTGTCGCAGACATCTTAATGTCAGGCGGATGTAACTGATCAACTTACAGAAGTCAACTCAAAAGACGTTCATCAATTGCAAGTTTTCATAATAATACTCTAGTTTAATCATTCAGTTCACATAACATTCACAAACAAAGCAATAAAAACATTTCATTCGGTCACTTTTACACACCTCAGTTGAGATCATCAAGAGGTAACAGGAAAATTGAATTTCAAAGCAACTACCTCATACACACAAAAACTTACCTTGTGTTATACGTTTCGGATCTACAAATCAAAATAAATATTATTTTGCAGTCGATGACAATGGGCTGCTTCTCTCACTCGTTTGACGACTCATATTTACGAACCACTGCACATGAGTCGTTTCTGAAAGTCATACATTATATCAACAGACTAATGTGTTCAATATTTTGCAGTATCACTGATTTCAGCAAATTTAACAACACATATTTACTGCAAAATTTATTGTGAACTTACCACTCACTGAAACGATATCTGAAACGGAGTACAGTATATTTACTAAATGCTGAAAACTACAATTGATGACAACTCAGTTGAACACCTAACGTGTTAATCAGTTGTGGATAACAACTAGAAAACTGAGGTGTATTGGTGATTCACTCACCAGCTATCCATGTGTTATCCTCAGTCACATTACCCGATTCAACTTTTTATTTAACGACGAAAACCACGTATTCCATTTCACTCGATGACCACGTTAATTGAAAAGTAGTTATTTTCTATACCTAGCTGATCGAAATCTTCAGTTGTAATCCACAGGATAAATTAGCTGAATTCATTTCTACTTATCATTTTTATATCCTAGTGAAGATCAAATTATATTTATCTTCTGGGAATTCATAATGAACTTATGTTATATATGCATTCTTTTTGTATAGCTGTTCTGTAACTAGATTGTGGAGTCTGGAGACCGGACTGTTATCACTTGTTCTTCGATATTGTAAGGAAATTAGACGAAGAAAATAATTGGAATGAAATAGATAATTAACTTTTATAAATAAATAATAAATATTTTTATATCTCAACGAGTAGAAAAATGAGATTTTCTGACGTTTCGTAATTCAATGTAAGCCACTTCTTCAGTGAATAAATAACTTGGTAATGATACCTACAAATTGAATTTTTGTTTATTACACCTAATTGTCAACAAATATATTTATATTAACTTTGATTATATGATCATTGTATGAACTATTCCATGTGATACTGTATTTATGATCAGATCAACTTAGTCATCAACCATCGCATTCCATTTCAAACAACGTGTGATCAACAAAAATTTACTGTAACTAAACACTAACTATATTTATTTCTCGACCAACGTTTTGATCCCATGTTATCTAGATTCACTTTCGTGTTTGACAATATACGACATAGAAGCTTCCTATGTTTGATATTTAGTACTTAATCTCTCCGAATGAGTTCACTAATATCAAAACACTATTGCTGTCACAGCGTTTCACTGGTTTTCAACTGTTATATTATATAAGATCCAAGACAACTAATGAACAATAGAGAGTATTTTAAAGCTTGCACAAGCAGAATTGAATTTTCACAGCTTAGTGTGACTAAGTGTTCGGGAGAAAACATGGATTATTGAAGAATACCATACAAAGATGATATGTTCACCCATTTCTCCTTGATTATCAAAGACTGTCCGACTAAAATCAATCAACGGTGTAAACCATAATTATTTAAGTATGTGAACAAAATTCTTGCTCAACCCGTAGGAAGTTGGTTCATAAAATCACGTCATTAGTTAGGCTAATAATTTTCGAAAGAGCCATCCACATCCGTATTCAGCGTTATACAAAATCCATTGATCGAATGTCTAGACGTCACATTATAAGCTTATGTTCTGTTTATTATGCATAAATTGCATACGAATGGATAACGGTGGGTGGGAACTGAGTTGCCAAGACAAATATATAATCATACGAACGAATTGGTTGACAGACGTTCATCAGATTTTAAATTCAACAAAGAAAATGAATTTATTTAAATTAATTTGTTTTGTCTAGACATTGACTGCATAATATTTGTTCGGAAGTTGTGCAAATGTTCAGCACCAAAGTTTAATAAGTTTACAAATAAAAAGAATCAAACCTAATGGACGGTAAGATCTCATTTGTCAGCTACGGACTTTAACAATTTCATTCGAAAAACGTAGGCTCCACAGGTCAACTGCCACATTAAAATGTGTAAGGAGACGGTGAAACTAATAAGCGGATGAGCCTGCTAGATCTATGTATATTATGAGTTCACTTTCACCAACATGGTGTAATAGCAGTCTTGAGGAATCGGATACTTCATGTAGGATTATAAACCAGTTCATATTTATTTCACAGTGTGAGTTCACTATGAAAGCATTTGGCTGACTACCGATTTCGCGCTGCACTGAGATATTTTAAAAAGATTCCTTATTGAGTAGTGATCAAAAAATTGTTACATTAAACTGCTTATTCTTCCACGTTCTCATTCTTCAGTTGGCCGACTGGACGACTAGGAAGATCGCGACATGTGACGGGAAGTACAGAATAAAAATGACAGCTTGGATGCAAATCGACGAGTTACAACACGCAGATGACCTGATCCTAACATAATAAATGCACGAACAAATGCAGAAAAAACAGTCTAACGGGAGAAACCTCTCAAAAAGTTGACCATAGCAAAAGCAAAAACAAAACATAGATCTTCAAAAACAAAACCGAGAAAACCTAAGCAGTTACACTTGATGCAGAAACTCTGGAAGAGATGGTAAGATTCATGAATCTGGATAGCGTTGTCGATGAACAAGGAGGAACTGATGCAGACGTAAATGCGAGGATTGGCAAAACAAGGACAGCATTCCTACAGTTGAGGAACACTTGGAACGTCAAACAACTTTCAGTCAACATCGAATTCAGAATCTTCAATACGAATATCAAGACAGTTATGCTGTACGGAGCTGAAACTTGGAGAACTATCACAACCATCATCTAAACGTTCAAGTGTTTGTGCACAGTTTTCCACACAAGACACTCAAAGTCTATTCGCCAGATGCTATCAACAACAACCTACTGCGGCACAGAACAAACCAACTCCCAGCAGAATAGGAAACTGAGAAAAGTCGATGGAAGTGGATAGGACGTACTTCGAGAAAGTCATCAAACTGCATCAGGAGGCAAGTGCTAACTTGGAATCCTGAAGGAAAACGAAGAAGTTGATCCATAGAATACAATAGTATTCTGATGGACTATAGAGCCTATATAATGTGTATATCTAAGTAAATTGCCAGATAAATATTAAACGTCACACTTATCGATATTCAATGTATCTCAGTTGGAGGGATTTCATGTACAGTGACCACTAGAATAAAGTGAATGGGGGAGAGTAGGCAGCTTTGTCTGACTCTGATCCTTACTTGGAATGATTGCGTCACCTATCTTTCATGCACGACTTTATCATGGTATGCCAAAATATTACATTTTTTCTTATGTTTCAGTGCTGAAAACCATATAATGTAAAGGATAAGTAGAATATCAAAATACACATTGCGCTGATATTTGGATGCAGGCCTTTATAGGATGTATAGCAATCATCTGGAAAGAATTGTTCAGTGAAGATTTTCATGGGGCATTCTGGTGCACAGCCTTTGCTATTTCTCGTGTATTAACAAGCATAATTTGTCAAACAAATAATACTTGTTTTTTTGATCACTATTACCGATAAATTAACTGTCAATATCTAAAGTAATGACAAAATTGAAATGTTATTTCTAAGAAAAATTTTATATAAGTCACCTGCACGGTATATGAAGTATAGAAAGAGAACAGGAAATTGTCACTAATCATAATCTAAACATGGTTATCATTATACATTCATCAAGTCATTTCATGATCAATAATACTACTAAATACAATCACTTCCTTGTTTAATCACCTGAACACAATGATTAAGGTTATATCATAAAAATAAGGTGATCGGAATATGAAAAAATGCAACTAATCTAATTAGTAAATACCATTGTTTTATTTTAAGATATAACAAGCTCATACCCAATATGAATGAGACCATATTGATGTTAAGCATAATAACAGGCTAGTAATAGATGATACGTGCCAGTAACAAATACTGTTTACAAATACTCTAAAATGGCTTCTACATTTTTTTGGCTTGAAACTAAATCACAAGTATTTAAATGGAAATTCTGGAGAGATCCACACTGACGAGTCCTAGGTGAAATACCAAACGATAATACACGCTTCATTATGACCTGACCAAAACCTAATAAAACTATCCACTCTAATATAAGTTAATGGTGGGGATGGGCACAATCAATAATCCGGAATTCGATATTTCAAAACATTTTCCAACTTATTATTATTTTGAAGGACTGTAGAACCTATATAATTTGTATATCTAAGTAAATTGCCAGATAAATAATAAACGTCACACCTATTGATAGTCAATGCATCTCAGTTTATGGGAAATCATGAACATAAAATAACATTTGAGAGTTTAACATACAAACGTATTTCATGCTAAGTGTTATCATCGGAGACCGAAACTCTAGAAAAAATACGCATAAAGGCAGATCACAATCTTACTAAAACCAAGCCTGAAAATCCTGTGCCTCAGTCATTGATGGTTGTGGATGCAAAATGACAAGAAGCGTGTTAAAGTGCAATTTACAGCTTCAACAAATTCGTGTGCTACATAAACGAATGTCCTTCCATCTGACAATAGTCACAGATGTGAATCACTTAGGAGTACCGTTTGAGAAGATGATTTAATTTGCACTTGTAGTTACCCAGAATTGATGTAAATATATAAAATAATTGAATACATTGATGCTGAATATGTAAATATTCTGCCTCGACATAAATTATCCAAACAGATTGCATATAATTGTCACCAAAATTTAATCAGACATTAGATTAGGCGTGATTGCACTCAAGAAATAATATTCCTTGTTGATTTTTTGTTGAGCATCCTGAATATAGGGTATAACTTGTAAAACACACATTGTTTGTGATTGACTTTATATAAACTTGTATCCAGAAGTTGTGTGTGCTGCTGATGTCGACAAATACTAGTAGTATGTATCACCAATGTAAAGTGAAATGCCTGACGGCAAAAGGTTGAGAATATCAATGAAAAGAGAAAGAGAACGACGTGTGATTAGTGTGAAAACGAAAGAACAAGGAAGTCTGAGAAGATTGTTTGACATTTTTGCAAATTAACTGGCTCACCGTAGTAAAAATTCTCCAAACATTTCAAATGAAAACCAATGTATTCAGCACAGTAATACAGCTGAAATTGAATGCAATATCAGCCTATTACAATAGAATATCTGCCAAACTAATACATTTCTCAGGTGTTTTCAGGCACGCTCTTTCAGTCTCTATGTAGTGACACAAAATTTCAGTGTGAAGAAACTTCCACAGTTGTCAACGGTATCAACATGAGACGAACGTTGACGACGCATCTAAGATGCAAATACAATTTCCATCTTCATAACTACCACTTACCACTGGATTTCTCTTTGAAGGAAATACATATCCATAGAATAATACACGAGTGTTGGTCAGTCAAATTACTTTCAAGCTTCATATCATCGTCGAATGTAAGAACTTCGGAATTATATATATGAACATTAACTGTCGATGTTTCTGTAGGGCCACGATCTCTGGAGGTATCTTATAATGATTGATTTGTTGTCACATGTGTATTTAGAGAGCAGAAACCCACCAACTAAACTTCGGAGCTATGATCACATTCAACACGGAATATTGAAAGAAAGAGCTGTCATATCAGCCGTCATAAAAGCGATAATAGATGAATTCCAATAATAAGAAATTCGAAAGCTTGTTATAAGAGATGGTTAACTACACCGTAATACAAACGAACAAAATCGTCTTTTATAGATCAACATCAGTAACATACGGAACACTTGCGTAAGGATTATAAAGTGATGTTTGTGTAAACTACAATTAAATTATAAACCTTTAATACAATTTTGAATGTTGGAAACAATGTTAACTTGAAGTATATGATCATCAGGATTTGTAGTATTGTATTTCATACTTTGTTTAATAATCCCTATCTCTTGATGATTTAAAATGCCAATATGTACGTACTATAAATCTGTTTGATTTTTGAACAGACTTCGTGCGAAACATCGTTAGTGACAAGTTGGCACAGTTAGTGTAATTGATATTCAACGACAGTATTTTTCATATGACAAGTCGTATTTCTAAGTATATTTAGACACTGTGAATTGAACGTATGTGTGACTGAATTTCTACTGTTTGATAAATTAACCTTGTATACAAATAAGAGTTCGTAGGCTCAATTGCGAAAACATACTTTCCTGTGAGGTCTGTGTTACTTCTTCCAGTATTCCTTAATATTATTTCCTTGTTGTCGGCTTCCTTTTCCTATATCACATCTTACTACTTAGTAATTATCATTAGCTGACTTCATTTTCCATGATTTCTGGTCCCATTGCCTAGAATGGATTCACACTGTTCTATGATATTTCCAAGTATTCACATAAACGTCCGAGATCCAGTTTACATATTATTTCCCCTGTTCTTACCCAACACTTCCAATTCACGTTTTCCTATCTTTAATGACTTGACAGCTTGTGTTCATAGTTCTTGTCTCGATGGTTGGTGTGCTTTTGAGAAAGCTAATAACTATTACACAGCTTTTCGTGCTATTTGTAAACAATCCCTACCTAACCATTTCGAGAAAACATCGCCTTTTGATGATTGTATTTATACACTTTGAGCGCCTAATTATTTGAGATTTGTGGACAGATCGCAATTATCTTCATAAATAAAATTATCGTTGTTTAGAAATATCCAGTAATTGGCACATCACTAAATCGTTTGATCTGAAGCTTCCAGTAAATTAAAAACCTACGAAGTAAACCACACTGAATCAGATACACAGTTATGTCATGATTCTGCCGAAGGCCTCGAGGAAATTCCATCTCCCGTTTTGTTATCAGTAAATTAAATGTTATATGAAGAAAAACAATCTGAAATCTACAAAAATATAAGAAAAAAACACTTTATTTATATATCGTGTAAATCGGCATGTAGAAGCTGCAGATTTGTTTTCATATGTTAACAATACTAGTGTCGTGCGATTCACTTACTACTGATCGGAAGACTAGTTCATCATCGACCATTATGTCAATATGAATCAATTGGTAGTAAGAAGGTTCAACTAATCACACACCTTCATAGAAAACAATACGTCAAACACCAACACCTTTGTATCACATACATCTTCATTTCAGAAAGGTTTCCATGTTTTGTAAACCTCATCAAGAGTTTAATCACATATCGTTTCAGGTGGACAGTATTTGTCGTATCCTCCTGTGAAGAACTAACAAGTCAACACCAGTTTTTTTAGTTGCGTTTTATAATATACCATGGTTGATCTCATAAAAGCTGATAGTTATAAATTCCCCAAGTTGCAGGACGACTATCATAGTTAGAAATGACTAACGATTTAGCGGTGATCAACGTCATGTTTTTGTAGCGATTTTTTGTTAAAGTCCGTAGCTGACAAATGAGATCTCGCTGTCCATTTTCTGAGATTTTGTGTGCATGAAATATTTAGGAAGCTGATGCTGCTCTACTGATCTAAACTGCCGTCTTATCTTGGACATACAGGTTATTAATCACGGCCCAAATAGCTCAGTAACAATATGTCTAATTATTAGGCTACCTGACAGTGATTTCCTTTCTATCACCACGTTATATCTCAGTGTAGTGTATATGATGTCGAGGCACATGGACTAGTGACCACATAACTACTTGGCTGATAATGTTCGGCTTACAATAAATCGCTACAAAAACATGACGTTGATCACCGCTAAATCGTTAGTCATTTCTAACTATGATAGTCGTCCTGCAACTTGGGGAATTTATAACTATCAGCTTTTATGAGATCAACCATGGTATATTATAAAACGCAACTAAAAAAACTGGTGTTGACTTGTTAGTTCTTCACAGGAGGATACGACAAATACTGTCCACCTGAAACGATATGTGATTAAACTCTTGATGAGGTTTACAAAACATGGAAACCTTTCTGAAATGAAGATGTATGTGATACAAAGGTGTTGGTGTTTGACGTATTGTTTTCTATGAAGGTGTGTGATTAGTTGAACCTTCTTACTACCAATTGATTCATATTGACATAATGGTCGATGATGAACTAGTCTTCCGATCAGTAGTAAGTGAATCGCACGACACTAGTATTGTTAACATATGAAAACAAATCTGCAGCTTCTACATGCCGATTTACACGATACATAAATAAAGTGTTTTTTTCTTATATTTTTGTAGATTTCAGATTGTTTTTCTTCATATAACATTTAATTTACTGATAACAAAACGGGAGATGGAATTTCCTCGAGGCCTTCGGCAGAATCATGACATAACTGTGTATCTGATTCAGTGTGGTTTACTTCGTAGGTTTTTAATTTACTGGAAGCTTCAGATCAAACGATTTAGTGATGTGCCAATTACTGGATATTTCTAAACAACGATAATTTTATTTATGAAGATAATTGCGATCTGTCCACAAATCTCAAATAATTAGGCGCTCAAAGTGTATAAATACAATCATCAAAAGGCGATGTTTTCTCGAAATGGTTAGGTAGGGATTGTTTACAAATAGCACGAAAAGCTGTGTAATAGTTATTAGCTTTCTCAAAAGCACACCAACCATCGAGACAAGAACTATGAACACAAGCTGTCAAGTCATTAAAGATAGGAAAACGTGAATTGGAAGTGTTGGGTAAGAACAGGGGAAATAATATGTAAACTGGATCTCGGACGTTTATGTGAATACTTGGAAATATCATAGAACAGTGTGAATCCATTCTAGGCAATGGGACCAGAAATCATGGAAAATGAAGTCAGCTAATGATAATTACTAAGTAGTAAGATGTGATATAGGAAAAGGAAGCCGACAACAAGGAAATAATATTAAGGAATACTGGAAGAAGTAACACAGACCTCACAGGAAAGTATGTTTTCGCAATTGAGCCTACGAACTCTTATTTGTATACAAGGTTAATTTATCAAACAGTAGAAATTCAGTCACACATACGTTCAATTCACAGTGTCTAAATATACTTAGAAATACGACTTGTCATATGAAAAATACTGTCGTTGAATATCAATTACACTAACTGTGCCAACTTGTCACTAACGATGTTTCGCACGAAGTCTGTTCAAAAATCAAACAGATTTATAGTACGTACATATTGGCATTTTAAATCATCAAGAGATAGGGATTATTAAACAAAGTATGAAATACAATACTACAAATCCTGATGATCATATACTTCAAGTTAACATTGTTTCCAACATTCAAAATTGTATTAAAGGTTTATAATTTAATTGTAGTTTACACAAACATCACTTTATAATCCTTACGCAAGTGTTCCGTATGTTACTGATGTTGATCTATAAAAGACGATTTTGTTCGTTTGTATTACGGTGTAGTTAACCATCTCTTATAACAAGCTTTCGAATTTCTTATTATTGGAATTCATCTATTATCGCTTTTGTGACGGCTGATATGACAGCTCTTTCTTTCAATATTCCGTGTTGAATGTGATCATAGCTCCGAAGTTTAGTTGGTGGGTTTCTGCTCTCTAAATACACATGTGACAACAAATCAATCATTATAAGATACCTCCAGAGATCGTGGCCCTACAGAAACATCGACAGTTAATGTTCATATATATAATTCCGAAGTTCTTACATTCGACGATGATATGAAGCTTGAAAGTAATTTGACTGACCAACACTCGTGTATTATTCTATGGATATGTATTTCCTTCAAAGAGAAATCCAGTGGTAAGTGGTAGTTATGAAGATGGAAATTGTATTTGCATCTTAGATGCGTCGTCAACGTTCGTCTCATGTTGATACCGTTGACAACTGTGGAAGTTTCTTCACACTGAAATTTTGTGTCACTACATAGAGACTGAAAGAGCGTGCCTGAAAACACCTGAGAAATGTATTAGTTTGGCAGATATTCTATTGTAATAGGCTGATATTGCATTCAATTTCAGCTGTATTACTGTGCTGAATACATTGGTTTTCATTTGAAATGTTTGGAGAATTTTTACTACGGTGAGCCAGTTAATTTGCAAAAATGTCAAACAATCTTCTCAGACTTCCTTGTTCTTTCGTTTTCACACTAATCACACGTCGTTCTCTTTCTCTTTTCATTGATATTCTCAACCTTTTGCCGTCAGGCATTTCACTTTACATTGGTGATACATACTACTAGTATTTGTCGACATCAGCAGCACACACAACTTCTGGATACAAGTTTATATAAAGTCAATCACAAACAATGTGTGTTTTACAAGTTATACCCTATATTCAGGATGCTCAACAAAAAATCAACAAGGAATATTATTTCTTGAGTGCAATCACGCCTAATCTAATGTCTGATTAAATTTTGGTGACAATTATATGCAATCTGTTTGGATAATTTATGTCGAGGCAGAATATTTACATATTCAGCATCAATGTATTCAATTATTTTATATATTTACATCAATTCTGGGTAACTACAAGTGCAAATTAAATCATCTTCTCAAACGGTACTCCTAAGTGATTCACATCTGTGACTATTGTCAGATGGAAGGACATTCGTTTATGTAGCACACGAATTTGTTGAAGCTGTAAATTGCACTTTAACACGCTTCTTGTCATTTTGCATCCACAACCATCAATGACTGAGGCACAGGATTTTCAGGCTTGGTTTTAGTAAGATTGTGATCTGCCTTTATGCGTATTTTTTCTAGAGTTTCGGTCTCCGATGATAACACTTAGCATGAAATACGTTTGTATGTTAAACTCTCAAATGTTATTTTATGTTCATGATTTCCCATAAACTGAGATGCATTGACTATCAATAGGTGTGACGTTTATTATTTATCTGGCAATTTACTTAGATATACAAATTATATAGGTTCTACAGTCCTTCAAAATAATAATAAGTTGGAAAATGTTTTGAAATATCGAATTCCGGATTATTGATTGTGCCCATCCCCACCATTAACTTATATTAGAGTGGATAGTTTTATTAGGTTTTGGTCAGGTCATAATGAAGCGTGTATTATCGTTTGGTATTTCACCTAGGACTCGTCAGTGTGGATCTCTCCAGAATTTCCATTTAAATACTTGTGATTTAGTTTCAAGCCAAAAAAATGTAGAAGCCATTTTAGAGTATTTGTAAACAGTATTTGTTACTGGCACGTATCATCTATTACTAGCCTGTTATTATGCTTAACATCAATATGGTCTCATTCATATTGGGTATGAGCTTGTTATATCTTAAAATAAAACAATGGTATTTACTAATTAGATTAGTTGCATTTTTTCATATTCCGATCACCTTATTTTTATGATATAACCTTAATCATTGTGTTCAGGTGATTAAACAAGGAAGTGATTGTATTTAGTAGTATTATTGATCATGAAATGACTTGATGAATGTATAATGATAACCATGTTTAGATTATGATTAGTGACAATTTCCTGTTCTCTTTCTATACTTCATATACCGTGCAGGTGACTTATATAAAATTTTTCTTAGAAATAACATTTCAATTTTGTCATTACTTTAGATATTGACAGTTAATTTATCGGTAATAGTGATCAAAAAAACAAGTATTATTTGTTTGACAAATTATGCTTGGTAATACACGAGAAATAGCAAAGGCTGTGCACCAGAATGCCCCATGAAAATCTTCACTGAACAATTCTTTCCAGATGATTGCTATACATCCTATAAAGGCCTGCATCCAAATATCAGCGCAATGTGTATTTTGATATTCTACTTATCCTTTACATTATATGGTTTTCAGCACTGAAACATAAGAAAAAATGTAATATTTTGGCATACCATGATAAAGTCGTGCATGAAAGATAGGTGACGCAATCATTCCAAGTAAGGATCAGAGTCAGACAAAGCTGCCTACTCTCCCCCATTCACTTTATTCTAGTGGTCACTGTACATGAAATCCCTCCAACTGAGATACATTGAATATCGATAAGTGTGACGTTTAATATTTATCTGGCAATTTACTTAGATATACACATTATATAGGCTCTATAGTCCATCAGAATACTATTGTATTCTATGGATCAACTTCTTCGTTTTCCTTCAGGATTCCAAGTTAGCACTTGCCTCCTGATGCAGTTTGATGACTTTCTCGAAGTACGTCCTATCCACTTCCATCGACTTTTCTCAGTTTCCTATTCTGCTGGGAGTTGGTTTGTTCTGTGCCGCAGTAGGTTGTTGTTGATAGCATCTGGCGAATAGACTTTGAGTGTCTTGTGTGGAAAACTGTGCACAAACACTTGAACGTTTAGATGATGGTTGTGATAGTTCTCCAAGTTTCAGCTCCGTACAGCATAACTGTCTTGATATTCGTATTGAAGATTCTGAATTCGATGTTGACTGAAAGTTGTTTGACGTTCCAAGTGTTCCTCAACTGTAGGAATGCTGTCCTTGTTTTGCCAATCCTCGCATTTACGTCTGCATCAGTTCCTCCTTGTTCATCGACAACGCTATCCAGATTCATGAATCTTACCATCTCTTCCAGAGTTTCTGCATCAAGTGTAACTGCTTAGGTTTTCTCGGTTTTGTTTTTGAAGATCTATGTTTTGTTTTTGCTTTTGCTATGGTCAACTTTTTGAGAGGTTTCTCCCGTTAGACTGTTTTTTCTGCATTTGTTCGTGCATTTATTATGTTAGGATCAGGTCATCTGCGTGTTGTAACTCGTCGATTTGCATCCAAGCTGTCATTTTTATTCTGTACTTCCCGTCACATGTCGCGATCTTCCTAGTCGTCCAGTCGGCCAACTGAAGAATGAGAACGTGGAAGAATAAGCAGTTTAATGTAACAATTTTTTGATCACTACTCAATAAGGAATCTTTTTAAAATATCTCAGTGCAGCGCGAAATCGGTAGTCAGCCAAATGCTTTCATAGTGAACTCACACTGTGAAATAAATATGAACTGGTTTATAATCCTACATGAAGTATCCGATTCCTCAAGACTGCTATTACACCATGTTGGTGAAAGTGAACTCATAATATACATAGATCTAGCAGGCTCATCCGCTTATTAGTTTCACCGTCCCCTTACACATTTTAATGTGGCAGTTGACTTGTGGAGCCTACGTTTTTCGAATGTAATTGTTAAATTCCTCCTTATCTTCGTGAATAGGATGTAAAGCACGTCTGTATTGACTTCGATGTCTGACTTTTACGCTTCAGCTGGTATATTGTCAGGTCCTGCTGACTTCCCACACTTGATTTGTCTGATGACCATCTTGATTTTCTCATTCGTTTGTAATGGGAGAGATTTAGGAATGTCTTCAGATGCTGCCTCGATGTCCGGTTGATTCAGTGGAGCTGGTCTATTGTGCAGTGCCTCGTCGTATTCTGCCCATCTTTTCCTCTGTTTCTTATTCTCCGTCTTTGTCTCCCCTTCTTTGTTTTTGACTGGTCTCTCCGGTTTACTATATCTTACTGCTGGTTTCTTTGTTTGTTAAAGTTGTTTCATATTACCTTCTCTTGCGGCATTTCAAGTAATCGTTTTGAGTTCTTCCATGTATTTCTGCTTGTCGGCTTTAATGCTGTATTTCACTGGCTTGTTTGCTTCTGTGTCCTCTGCTTGTGTTTTGACTTTTTCTGCGCGTGTTCGACGGTTGTCAATTACTATCTTCTTGTTATTTCTTTCTTCATTCTTGTCCAGGATTTCCATAGAGATCCATTCCTTATGATTATGCTTCTTGCGATCCAGCACCTACTGACACGTTGAAAATAATGCTCCTTTGATCTCTGCGTAGTTGTCCTCCATCTTAGGTTCTTGTTTTTTATGTAGAACCTGTTGTTGAGAGTTATTTTGAATTCGTTGAGTTTGTTAGTATCTCGAAAGAAGGCTGTATTAAGCCTTTGTTATGCTGTTCCCCCAGATGTCCAGTGTTTCTTAGCATCATTTTCATCTTGATCACAACCAGGTGGTATTCCAAACCTGTGTCAGCTCCCCTCCTGATTCTCACATCTTCCATTGTCCTTCGGAATTTTTGTTGATACAAATATGATCTGTCTGGTTCTCTGTGGTGCGGTCAGGTGAGATTCATGTAGCATTTTGCATGTGTTTGTGTGGGAATATTTAGCCGCCTTTTTACCAATTTGTTGAATGTAAATATATTTGCAAATCACTCCTCATTTTCATTTCTCTATCGCAGTGTATGTCGTCCCATGATATCTTCATACCTACTGTTGTTCTTTTGAACTTTGGCGTTAACGTTGCCCATTAGGATGGTCCGGTCTTTTACTGGGCACTTCACCATGATCGATTGCGGCTTCTCATAGAATTGATCTTCATCATCGTCTTTTCTACAACTGGTGTGTGCATCATAATGGACAATATTCATTGTATTTCCTTCCTTCTTTGTTTTGAAAAATGCTTTGATTATTCTGAATCCGTGAGATTCCCATACTACAAGTGCGTTTCGTGCTTCTCTGGACAGCATTAGAGCAACTTCCTGAGTGTGTGGAGCGTTTCCCTCTTCTTGACCGAGGTACAGCAGAATTTCTCCCATACCTAAGCTTTATTGTCCAGCTTGAGTTCAATGAGATTTCAAGTACTGCCAATTTATATCTCCTCATTTCCGTTACTATTTTACTGGTTCTCCCCGTTCTCCCACGTTTTCCGAATTTTCCACCTATCAACAAAAGTTGTTGCTCTGGTTGTTAGAAGGGAGATCGGCCTCATGATTTCCGAAGAACCTGAGTCGTCATAATCCTTCCGTCAACTCCCGGGGCAGACATGAAGTGGTTTCAATTATTCTTCTCTAGACAGTTAGTTTCCTACGGGACAGGGTCGCTAACCACATGCCCAACCCTCCTCTTTTAACCGCTCTTGGGGCCGGCAGTAACTCTGGAAGAGATACAGGTGGAATTGTCATGTAATTATACATATATATGTTTGAATTGCAGGAAAATTAACGTGGGATCAAAACGTTGCTTGAGTAATAAACATAGTTATTGTTTAGTCGCAGTAAATGTTTGTTGGGTATACGTTGTTTGAAGTGGAATATGATTGTTAATGATTCAGTATATCTGATCCTGAATGCAGTATCATATTGAAAAGTTCATACATTGGTCACATAATCATAGTTAACGTGAACATATCTGTTAACGATTAGGTGTATTATACAAAGAGTTAATTATCAATTTCATTTCACTGATTTTTTCAATAAAGTTTCCTTACATTACCGAAGGACAGTTGGATGCAGTTCAGTCTCTAGACTCCATAATCTAGTTACAGAACAGCTATACAAAAAGAATGCATATATAACATAAGTTCATTATGAATTCCCAGAAGATAAATATAATTTGATCTTCACTAGGATATAAAAATGATAAGTAGAAATGAATTCAGCTAATTTATCCTGTGGATTACAACTGAAGAATTCGATCAGCTAGGTATAGAAAATAACTACTTTTCAATTAACGTGGTCATCAAGTGAAATGGAATACGTGGTTTTCGTCGTTAAATAAAAAGTTGAATCGGGTAATGTGACTGAGGATAACACATGGATAGCTGGTGAGTGAATCACCAATACACCTCAGTTTTCTAGTTGTTATCCACAACTGATTAACACGTTAGGTGTTCAACTGAGTTGTCATCAATTGTAGTTTTCAGCATTTAGTAAATATACTGTACTCCGTTTCAGATATCGTTTCAGTGAGTTAGCACTTGTCTGGTGATGCAGTTTGATGGTTCTCTCCATATATGTCTTATTCACCTCCACCAATTTCTACCCGATTTCTTCCTCAACTGAATGATTGTTTTTTCACTCCCACAGTGGCCTGTTACTGATCGTATCCGGTGCATGCATAGACAATTGTTTATATATATTTGTATTGATGTTTGCAGTAGTTGTCCGGATTTAAGGACCGTAAAACAGAACTGACTTTATGGTGACTGAGTGTTGTTTTGAGTTCTAGACTTTCTTCAGTTGTAGGAATTATGTTCTTGCTTTAAAAATCATTACCTCATCTGAATCATATCTTCCTTGTTCACTGACGATACTACTGACTAGCCTGAATATCAATAATACGATGTTGGGGAGCCCGAACGAACAAGCATCACACACTAAAAATGTTAGTGAGTATTATGATTCAATAGCATAATTTTTAATGTGTTTATATTTGAATTGATAGGTAACTTACTTCCGGTCTCATTGAAAGCATCAATACTATGGTGGAGGTATAACTAACTAACTAATCTTAGATAGGGAAAAATATACCTTCTTCATCCCACTGCTTGCCACAATCCAACTGTATTATTCTTATTATTAATGATATAAATAAAACAGAATTTGATGTAAAAATCTATTTAGCTGATGGAAAATAAGGACCAAATAACATAAGCGGAGATAAAATCACTTAACGACCTTTAGTGAGAAACATGTATATTCTTATTACAGAAATTCCACAACGAAGACATCATTCAGCATAGAATAAATTTCGAAAATTACTTTTATTTACAGATGGTATTATTGAAGGATTGGTTTTATTCAAACTATGATTATAAACTAGGAACAAGTGGTCACTGTAAAGATACTTAATAATGCTCACTCATTATGACGATCATTACTGCAGACTTTTCATCTCAACTACCTAGTTACGTGTGTAAGTGTTTATCTTACCGATTGTGCTTTTTTGGTAAATGCCAAAAGTGATATATCAATTCGTCAACCAAATAGCACAATAATTGAACCTAAGTAGTTGGAGAAAAAGATTTTGGGTTTGATTGCCAGGTGATGTTCGATTCTCTCTGGTATTTGCTAGCATCGTAATTGAAATCGATCTGTGATGAATACCATCTACAACTCATTGTATATCGACAATGTATGTCTGATCACAAATAGTTACATTACTTATCTAGATTTCGATCCCTTTCCCTGTTGATCATAGAGTACACAGCAAAAGTATTCTATATGATCTATCATGAAAAATTCCACGAATGAGTTTTTGAGTATTATAACGCTGATTTCTCTATGACGATATAGCTTTTATCAAATTGTCTCTTTCAAGTTACAAACTATTTAACTAGCCAACGGTTGTTTATAAATAGTTGAAGAGATCAAGATGGAATCTGTTTTTGTTTAAACTTAAACCAATCATTTAAACAGAACTATACATCGTAAACACAATACTTCTAGTCAACAGTGTTTAAAATAATGCATCTCACTAACGTGATATTAATTGTACAGAAATAAACGAAATGTTGGAAGGAAGATTATTATGATGAGTTTGGATCATAATGTTTTTCTTTGATATGGTTTATTCAAACAATTAAATCATTTGAAACTGGTTTCAACATGTCGGTTGTCTTCAGTGATCAATTAAAGCAATGTCAGAAGACAAGTGAAAAGTTGATAACGGTTAATAACTATTTGACGAAAACATTCCAATAAAAGAAACTGTAAACAATTGACCTTATTTAACTTAAATATAACATTTGAATGTGTATATTATTGCTTAACTACAATAGAAGAAATTGTATTCATTCAATCATGAGGCGAATTGAGATGGTGGTGAAGATTTTCAGCTCAGGTGGGTGATTTTGATGTAGGTTTGTTCTCTGAGCTGGATGGATTGGTCGTGGAGCTTTCATCGTCCCTTTAAACAACATCATCAGCACAAAATTTGTGTAGAAGCTCCACGACCAAACCATCCAGCTAAGAGAACAAAACTACATCAATAATGAGTCAAATTTTCAGTTTTAAATCAAGCAGTGATTCGTTAGCATCATTAAAAAATCATTGCATGAAATCTTCCGCAGTAATGTCTGCTTTGAGCAGTCACAGGAAGGTAAATATCTTCCAATTAGTGTTAAGGAGCTTAGTTAAATTGTAAAATGTCCAATTAAAATAAAATAGTGATGAACATGTCAATGTGAGAATTTAACAAGTTGAAATACTAATCTGTATTTTAGAATGGATGTATTTTAGCCAGTAGAGTTATGTAGAATGCTTGTTTGTAATAGGTAATAGGATGTACCAGTATTCAGTCGTTGTCTTTCACATTGGGATCCGAACCTTATCTATCATTCTTCGAAAGGAAGTTAATTAATTATTTAAAACTTATGACAAATATTTATATTTCACAGTTACTTATAGAATATCATCGGACTAGCGTCATATTTCCATCCTCTATCCTTATATATATATATATATATATATATATATATATATACATATATATATATATATATATATATATATATATACATATATATATATATATATATAGGTCAGATTTCAACCTAGTACTGACTGGTTCAATGGTTAGGGGCATACTGTGAGATTTTTATGTTATCTATTGGGTCTACAATAGAGTCGTGTTTGTGAACTACCGAAACAAAAACAAGACGGTTGTGAAATGTTACTACTTTCTGATGATATTGAGCTTGACTTTAATCTTTAATGTCTACTACCTACAGACTTAAAGAAACCATATCATACACTTTTATCTCTATACTTTTCCTGTTGAAAATGACAAAAACACCGAATTTCATAGAATGTAGACCGTGTCAATATATTTAAAAGCATCAATAGGAAATGGATGAACTTCAAGCTAAACTCCCACTAAAGTTAACCTTTAGTTTTCATGTTTTTTCTTCAAATTTTTCTCTTCTCTATATTCTTCTTCTGCTGATGATAATGATTCATAGGGTGGCTCTTTGTCTTGACATCACTGCTAACTGATGTATATTTATGATGACCAGTTCATTGAAACATTGACATGATGGTTGTTGTTTTAACAATTACCTAAAGAGTGAATAAGTAAGTAGATCATTGTATTTTAAAGCAATATAACTTCATTCTAATTTATGTGCATAGAATGTAGAAATGATTACTAGGTTTCCCCTTTAGTGGGTTCCTTTACCAGGTTTCACTTTTGTTGAGTTCCTTTAGAATGTATGTTATGTTATGTTATATTATGTAAACATATGAAGATAAATCAGTTTAATGAAGCAAAATCTTTTCCTAACAATAAATGTTTGTTTGAAAATGTTCAGATTTCAATGATGTTGTTGTTGTTTCTTCGGATATATATTTTATAGGGTTGAAAAGTTGACAACCATTTAGATGAAGAATGATAAAGATTGATGTACTTCCATCCATATACATTTGGTTATAATCTATGCTGATAATGTTGTTACGAATTCTTAAAGAATATTATGTAACATGTGATAGTCCTACTTATTCAAAGTAATTATGAATAACTAATCATGATTCTATTCAAGGTGATAGGTAGATGTAACAGGATCATTGTGCTGATATTCAATATATAACATATCAATTCAGACGATAACATGTTATTCACTAGGGTGTGGCGGTCGATATTCGATATTATCCCTAAACTTCGTATATTGTTCGTCCTGATAACCGTTACTCGATAACGCCCCGACGTTGTATAAATCAGAAAGAGAACGCGAAGTGTTGATTGCGTTTATTGTTGAACTTTGCACAGGTATCCAAAACAAAAGGCACGCTAAGCAAACATGAAGGAGTAGAGCCGTAAAGCAAGCTAGTGAGCGTGCGAGCCGAATGAGCGAGCAATCGAGTGATCGAGTCAACAAACGATTGTGCGAATCAACGAGTCAGCGAGTTTAAGAACAGGATTAAAATGCACATATATATACATAGCGAAATGAATGAATCATCGAATCAATTAAGTGACTAATAGCAAGGTCAGCAGAGTGAACACATGCGTAGGCAGTGAGTTATGCTCAAGAGTACATAATAAAGGTACAATAGTATAGATAGATTGTTATTGTACGAATGACTCTCCGTTAAATAAGTTAACGAAAGTACTTAACCGAATTAGATGTAAAGAAACTCGATTGTCTGTGACCTGTTATATGGGTACTAAATTATTTTCTGGCTAGCGTTTTTTTAGCGAGTTGGTTTTCTACGGGATGGGGTCGCTAATCCCATGCCCAACCCTCCTCCTCTTTTACCCGGGCTTGGGACCGGCAGTAGCCCCCGGAGGAGCTACAGGCGGAGTTGTACTAAGTCATAATAAGAATTTATTTTTTGCAATACATACGAGTAACAAGGATGGAACTATGGGTAGTATTGAAGTATCTATTTACTGTGTTCATACATCTACGGAAATTCATTTTCGTTGTTAGTTTATTTGATACTCAATTGATCAGTCTCTTTTGTTATGTATCTATCAAAACTGGATTCTCCACACATACAGTTTATTTACAGGTTGTTATATAACTGAAATATAGCTTAGAAGGGAATCCATGACTTGTGTTTCGTACGCTTTGAGAATTTCGGATTAATAATACCTTTATCCCATTATTAATGTTGACACTAGAGTTTTTTACATCAAATGACAGTTTGAGTCTCAGTGTAGCAAATCGAATCTACATGAAGTTGCCACATGAAGTTGCCAATGCAATACATGTCTTGCACTCAACTACAAGTCATATATATATATATATATATAACATGGAAAACGTAAAATGTTTCGTAATTACTCGACTATGAGTATACGGTTGTGGAGATTGTTGAGTTTTATTTGAGATCACAAACCGATCAATGTTAGACAACCATCGAAAACCTGGAAACACTGGTCGACCATTTCGTTCTAGTATATGACTCCTTATCAGTACTTATCCACGATCTTGCACGTGGGACTGGAACGCTGGACTATCATTTTCTCACATGGACACAAAATCTTCTTCATAGAATAAATAAAAATCTAAGTAATTATTTAACTGGTTTCCCCCAAATTAATGGTAATAGTAACAATAAACTTCTTTCTCCAATGTGAATGTTACCAAGCCAATACAGACAAAAGATTCATTAATTTTTATTGTCTACATCAGGTAATGATGAAATTAATAAAAACAAATTTTGTCCCTTATAGTTTACATGTGTCTTAGGTATAAATGATAACAAAATAGATAGATCTGTCACAGGTTATGTTGATAACATTCCATGCTTATCAAGTCTAAGAATAAGGATAATAATAAGGGAGCATAGTGTCATTGAAACAGATTCAATCAAGCATGAATAGTAAGTTAATCATTCAACATATATTAACATTTACATATAGATAACCGACTAGACTTTATATTCCCTATTGATATATCAAACATTGATTGGTTTGTATGTTACACACTATTTATGACATTGAACAAGTGATTACATTTACATGTAACTAGGTGGTTGTGATAATATATATATCCATTACATATATACATAAATATATCCAGATTGGATTATACTCCATAATCATTGTTAAACGTTTCTAAAGTAATGATTGTCCACATGTTCATTTGGAGGAGTTCTGTAGAGAGTGGTTTATTGTGTAATTTATATTCTTCATAGACTATTGATCAAATTATAATAGCCAGCTTACTAATAACTTATTGGCAAGCTGTTTTTGATGTCTTTGTCAAAATTCTTAACTGCTGTTATTCACACACATCCGGAGTGAAACAGTTGTCAATTATATCATTGGATGATCATCATGCTCTCGCATGGATCGATAGTTCATACAATATAAATGCATTTGAATTTAATGTAACATGTAGTTTCTTTTTTACTTGAATATTCTATTGAATTCATTTTGAATAAATTAGGGTTTAATGCATAATCATTGAGAGCTAGAAATTACTGAATAACAGTCTTTTCTCAGTATTCCGATCCTCAGTAACGGACAAGAGCACAAGTGGGGATAGTGGAATGTATTTGAATAGAAAGTTACAGAATATTTTACTAAAATCTGAGAACCATACAGTAAATACTTCATTTGCAAAATGTCAATCAATTGTCTTAGATTTCATTGTTCTTTCTTTTCCACACCAATCATTCTTAATCTTCGTGTACGTTTTGTGAACTTTTTAACTTCCTGTTTCCAGGTGCTTCACATCCGATTGATGACGTATACTACTTATATCTGTTGACATCAAGGGCACACACCACAGTGTGTACATTCCTGTCTTCATTGAGAGTAAAACCCTCGACCCACAGGTTTCTTGGAGAGCAGTCAATCGTAAGACTACTGAACCGTCACCTATGTAATTTACATAATTATATCACTAAAATGAAACTGATAGATACAATTTTAATAGAAATGCATTCATTACTCTTACACATACTATTTCAAACTATCCTATGTGACTAAATTGTTTTACCCTGAATGATTAAAAATAAAAATTCGACTTACTACAAACATCTATTATTAGAAACTGTTAGATTAAAGAAAATTTAAAAAAAAACTGCCCATTTTAAGTAACCGATAATGTTTTATGTTAGTTATAGACTCCTCAGTAGTACAGTCTAACCCCCCCCCAGCAATCGTACACAAATTCTTCATACTTGTACTGTTAAACTGTCCCATGCTGGGTAGAAACAACTATCAATTACTTCCTAGTCTAGAACGCTTCTTCAACATAAAGCCAGTCGTTGATATGAACACTTCAAATGCAAGTGACACTGGAATGAAAATATACGAAACAGTTAACCTATGTGAAAAGGGTTGAAAAAACAGATATTGTGAAATTACATAACTGTTGGTTACAGGATAAGATCCGTTCCAAATCATTTGTAGCTCACTTGCTTTTCAATGTTCAATATGTGTGCGATATCCAGTATTTTTCAAGTCAGTAAGTGATTGCTTCATATAACAACATAATTCTCGCTGAGTATTTCATTTCAAACTAGAACATTTAGTTCGCTTTTCTTCACCTTCATTCTCTAAGCTTGGATGTACTACAGTGGGATGTTCACTAAACATATCTTTAAATAACTTTATATTATTGAAAATTACACTCTTTTCTCAATCCCGACTAACTGAATGAACAGAAAAACGCTCAAAAATGTTTAGATGTGACCATTTTTTCGAATAATGAAAAAGTACATTTTTCCTCACACTTTGTCTGTTATTTTGTTCATTTGATCTGCACTCGTTATCTGCCCATGTATTCTGAGTATATTAATTACTTTAAACGATCGTTCTACTGTAAAAGTTTTCAGTAATATGTTGAAGAAATTCAATTAATTTAGGTTGAAATATTTGTAGAGAGATTATCACGTATGAATAGAATCATTTCCAGTACCATTGTGGTGTATGCTACTTATGCTAATAGATATAAATTGTATGTGGCAGAAAATGAAAGTAAAATGCTTATCATTAGAAGAGTGAAATAAATAGAAGACGAAGGAAAATGAGGAGCAATCGGAATACCGATAGTATTGGTAGAATGATGAAGTATATAAGGGACAAGTGAAAGATGAAATATTTTATGAATTACAATAAGATAGTTTACCGCGCCTGAGTTTTCGTTCACTCATCTATGATGTTCTTTCTTAGTAATGAAAACTTTCCTAAAACATCCATCATATCTTTAGACGTTGATGTTAGTACAATGTTGTTATGGTCAATGACTAGATTACTTCATACATATAGCTCTTCTTGTTAAATTAAAAACAGTCAAGAATGAACAATAATTTGAGAAGAATCACCATGATTGATTTTATGCCGTTTCCATTTGAAAATCAAGATTATTTCTAGAGCAATTCTGAAAATGTGTATTTCATTTCTTTAAGTAATTGACACTTTTTTTGATTGTAAATGAAACTGATAAATATGACAGACTTTAAATCAAGACGGATTAAAGTTAACATCGAAAGTGAACATCAATTGAATCTAAAGCAAGATTGCTAATCCTACTGACTTTCTTCAACTATTTGGTATCAAAGCGTGGTGCGAATAGTCAATAATTACAAAGACTAGTGATTATACTCTAACACGAAAACAGACTAAACAAACATGACATTAGTTATCACTCAGTAACCAGTTATAAATGGGGTGGCTCTCCATTGAATTACCTTCTGAATAAGAATTCTAACTGGAACTAGAAAAAAGAGTTTGAAGACAGTTATTAGCTCGGAGCTACTATTGACGCACTACGATCCGTCCATGCCAATCATCATGGCCGCAGACGCTTCAGCTTTCGGGCTCGGTGCTGTCATTTCGCACCAGTTCTCGGACGCGACAGAGAAAGCCATTATGCATGCATAGCGCACATTATCCCCAGCAGAGAGAAAATACAGCCAAATAGAGAAAGAGGCTCTCGCCCTAGTCTTTGCAGTGCGTCGTTTTCATAAATTCCTTTACGGTCAGAGATTTACTCTCCTAACTGATCACAAGTCTCTCCTTGCAATATTTGGTTCTAAGTCTGGTGTTCCAGAGCACTCTGCAAATCGTCCCCAGCGATGGGCTTTGATCCTTTTGGGTTATGATTTCGACATTCCATTTCGACGCACTCAACATTTTGGTTAGGCAGACGCACCGTCACGACTCATTAGCGAACACCCTATGACCGATGCAGACGCGGTTATTGCTTCACTTTCGATAGAAGACCACGCGCATTGCTACGTGACAACTGCTGTTCGTGCTTTGCCAGTCTCAGAACATGAGATACAAACTCCTTACAGAAACGACCCCATCATTAGGAAAACGATGAACTACGTCACCAATGGCTGGCCATCAACTGAATTTGAGGGTGACATGAAGCAGCTTTACCACCGTCGAGACTCATCACGTATCGTGAATGAATGATTGATGTTTGGAGATAGAGTGGTGGCAACATCTCAGATTGTAGGACTGGGTAACGTGGTCAGAAAGGTCCCTTCTATGAACGATAGACCTTGTTAAGATTCTTGTTGATGAGTGTGAAATGGCCCGGAACTTATGTTACTGACTGTATTGTGACAGTGTCCTGAAGTTTGGCAGAAACATTTTTTTCAGTGTTTCTTATTAACTGATGAATCCGATATTGATATCAGTTTGTAATGAAAGTCAATATGCTATTAAATTTTATTTACAATAGAAGCAGCTAATAATAAAACGATAGTGTTCATTATGAAAGATTTCCATGTTCCTTCATCTTAGTCGTTCATTGTACTCTCATTCCTTGATGACTGTAATAGTAAACTGTGAATAAATGTACATACTGTGCTATTCTGTTTAACAGTTAGTGTAATCCCAGGATTTGTAACTACTTGTTAGTCATTAATAGTTGATATTTTATGAACAAATGTCTTAACAAATTCTAAAATGATTGCTAAAATTTGTTAGATAGAAAGACCGTTTCACCATACAACGTTTACTTCAAAATGGCAATTAATTTAAAGGACAGTAAATATCTAATCTGCTTGATCTTACAAAAGAAATACAAAAGAATAAATAGAATGAGAAAAAATGATGCATATTGATGTAATAACCTACACACGAACACGCATACACCCAGTTGTGTGTGCACACCTTTGAGTGTTAGTTGATGTAGTCTCTTTCTTTTTCTACTTCTTCCTCCTCCTCCTCCTCCATATATACGTATGAATGGCATCGAATTTTACTGGAAAGAGGTAATTCATAGTTTCAAGTCTATCAAAGCAGCTGTTAGATAATTAGTGTGATTATTCTCTATGTGTACATTATTCTACCATTGTGTATATGTATGCGTAACTGTACCTTCTCTCTCCCTCTTTCTACATGTATTAATTCATGTCTTACGATGACACTGATAATAGAGAATAATGAGATCATTAATAATTGAATGTGATACAAATTATAATGATCCATTGACTAGTTATCTCTCAATTTCCTCATTCCTTTTTCTTACAGTATGAATATGACAGTTTAAGATTATTCACATTTGAATTGAGGATCATATTGCCTAATCTCCTAACAGTATAACGTATGTACTTCACTATATCTCCCACCTATAGCCTAACTGTTATGTTACTGTATATATGAATGTCAAGGAAGTTTGTTATGGAACAATCTATTATATATGGAAAATGCTGTGAAGACATTAATCATTAGCATGCTTATGCATAACTAATTATCAGCTAAATATTTCAATGCATTATCTCCTTATATTGATCCGATAATAAGATCATTACGTTCTCCATTACATAATAAAGATTAGGATAATGAGGTTTAATTGATAGTATATATATATATATATATATATATGCTAATGAATATTATCCAAGAGAGGAGGGGAGATGCCAAGTAGACAAATTTTCTCTTATATGTAGTAAATATTAAGTAACTACAAAATCTGTGATAATCATCCCTGTCAGATAAGCATTTTATGACTGAAAAAGAAATCTGAATCACGAGGATAATCTGAGTGTGTAATTGCTGGATTGTATGTTTGATAACATGAACTTAGTAGATGATTGGAAGTTGTCAACGATATTCTTCAATCTAGACTCCGTGCTGGTTGACACTCATCATCATGGTGTACCTGTAATATGAAGTGAACTGGTGCTCTCTATCTGATTTGAACCTCATTCAAAGATTAAGACTTTACTATTCAGCCGTTATGCTATTGACCGACCACATTTATCACTAAAGCATTGAACAAATATGATATATAGATCATAACTAAATGATCAGTTAATTGCATTTAGAAAAGACTACATAAGAATCAGGTCATAGTATTAAGTCAATCAAACTCAATTCAAACGATATAAAGAAATGATTACTTGAACTAAAACCTTTTCTGAATAATATCTAACCTGGATGACTTGAAATTGAAGTTCCACTAAAAATTAAGAAAACATAATCAAAAGAACATGGAAATGAGAACACACTGAAGCTGTTACGTCCAATTATGAGTTTTTGCCCTTTCCAACTATTGAAGTACTGGCCGTCGATATTTGCAAATCACGAACCCAAGTAGGCAAGAGAACCAAAACTCCAAATTATATACCAAGTTTATTCGCAATTCACAAATAACCGACAAAGTCGTTCTAACAACAATAATTATAACAATTACAAAACAAACCTTCAATTTTGTAGGTTCCCGGAGCAAAAACTCCCAAATACCAAACCAATGACAAAGAAACCAAAATGTCCGAAAAGAATGATATAAACAAACAAGTCCAAAGGTTAGGTAAAACAAACACATCCAAAAACACAGTAAAATTGATGTACAGTAAAAAGGTTTTAATCAGCCAAATGTCTTCAGTTTTCCCGTAACAGAAGCATCTGAAACGATTATCGTTTAAGAGGTCGGTCACTTGATCATTTTCATTGATCATAGATGATCTTGAAGTTTATCGATGAACTTTTATAACTTGTCACTAGTCAACTACATTACTCAACGTCTAAATACATAGTATGTGATGTTCGGTGGTTTGACTATACGCATCAGTCAATCAACATCGGTAACAAGTTTCATATATTTATATCAGACGATGACTGGCAATAGTAACATAGTTGGATGATTTCAGTGAGAATAAAACTTGGTATACTACTAACTTACTTACACCTGTTACCGCTCGTGAAGGAGCATAAGCCGCACACTAGTATTCCCCATTCAACCCTGTCCTAGGCAATTCTTTCCAGTTCATTCCAGTTTACATTCATCCTTTTCATATCCACTTCTATTTCCTAGCGTAATGTGCTCTTTGGCCTTCCTCTTTTCCTCTTCCCTTCCGGATTCCAAGTTACGGATCGCCTTGTAATGCACATTGATGATTTCCTTAATGTATGTCCGATCCACTTCCAACGTCTTTTCCTAATTTCCTCTTCAGCTGGAAGCTGGTTTGTCCTCTCCCATAAAACGCTGTTGCTGATGGTATCCGGCCAATGGATGTTGAGTATTTTGCGTAGACAACTATTTATGAATACTTCTACCTTCTTGACAATGGATGTAGTAGTTCTCCATGTTTCAGCTCCGTACAGTAGAACTGTCTTGTCGTTCGTATTGTAGATTCTCACTTTGAATTTAGTTGACAGTTTCTTATAATTGTGTTTTGCCACTAAACGACCCAGCTATTCCTATTGCTTAGTATTCTTATACAATGACACTCAACAAGACCCCAAAATCAGAACACGTTGAACAGGAATGAAATTGTATTCAAAATAATAATAATAATAAGTGAACAGCAATCAGCAATCAATAGTTTAAATATCGTTCATATATTTATAGTATAAGCATAAGAAGCTTATAGACTTTTCTGCAATAATATGCCCGGGCTTATCGGTTTAAAATTAACCAATCAGCGCGCAACAACACCATCATGCATAAAACATGCTTAATCCAATCTATATCCCACTAACACATTTATTTTGAGTTCCATATGTTTTTCAATTGTAGAAATGCTGACCTTGATTTGCCAAACCTTGCCTTTACATCTGCATCCGATCCTCCTTGTTTATCAACGATGCTTCACAGGTATGTGAATGTTTCCACTTCTTCCAGGGTTTCGCCATCGTTATATTACTTACAGAATATTAATTCAGTATGAGTAATGTTTAGTTCTAATTATAGACGTGAAATATCAAATGAAATGGTATTCTATTGTATAATATGTTGAAGAAAACAACCAATCAAAACCATTTCTTTTATTCGACGTTAAAACACAGACAAATCATGTTAATTATGATTCATTAGATCTTCAGTGTTTCCTAGACAAATGACAAAACTATCTGAAGTAAATTAGTCTTAGTAGAGTAGAGAAATTCACAGTGTAGTTTGGATAAACTCATCCTAGTGGTGCATCAAGAGTTATTGATTTGGTTTTGTGGTTATTTTCTAGAAACTATGGAGAACACTACAAAAACCATACAAAAAGAAATCTTCCAGAAATATATGAATGAGTGTCCTGGTGAAACATGAATTACTTACCGATTTGAACTTGTTCATTGATGAAATTAAGAAAGAAAGCATTAGACTATCCATGATTCCTATTTTATGACATAATAAATGGCTCATATGTAATCTGTTTGGAACTTTAGATACTAAGAAGAGCCTAGAGATTAGCATGTATCTGAAAAGCTGAAAAAAGTAAAGAATGAGAGAATAGGTGAATTCATAGCAATCATTATCACCAAAATTGAGTTCTTTGCTTTATTCATACGTTGATGTAAATCAAAGATAAGTGTGTGCACTTCTTCAATTAAGATATATATATACCTGAATACTCTTTGATGGGTAATGCTTTACTATGTTAGTATGCGCTACACTTTGGTATCTATAGCGGATTATTACAGATATCTTCAAAACATTGTGATGGAATATTTCATGTAAACTACAGATCAGTATACAGAATGTATAATTACTAAATGAATGGAAGAAATATCCTAAAGACCTGGATACATGACGTATTATTGAAGATTGAAACTGTTTTGAACAAATTCAACTTTCATTACTGTTTAACCATGTTTTTTTAAGAAAAATGGCTCCATGAGGTATTTCCTGGAGTTCTAGTGAGAAGCAGTACCCAGTGGAGTTCAATCAGGTCTGTTAGGAGATATCAACTCACTGATGACATTGATGAATGGTTGCTCGATTTCGGGGATTGGTTGAACATTAACACCGTTGGATACCGGTTTAGTGGTCTATCGGTTAAGTGCTCTTGCTCGAGACTGGTAGGTTCCGGGTTCGAATCTCGCGAGTACTGGATCGTGGATGCGCACTGCTGAGGAGTCTTATAATAGGACGAAATGGTCGTCCAGTGCTTCCAGGTTTTCCATGGTGGTCTAGCTTCAATTGACTCATGATCTCAACTCTATAAAAAGGTTGTGAATATTTAAGAATAAATTTGTCTATTACGACAGAGAAGTTTGCAGGTACATTAGGTTCTTCCTATTTTCCCGTTTTGTTTTGAATCAATAATCAATAAAAAAGTAATTTAATGGTTGAGATCATGATTTAAATGAAGCTAGACCAGAACGGGAAAACCTGGATGCACTGGACGCCCGTCTCGTCATACTGTGAGGCTCCTCAACATTGCGCAAGCACGATCCTGCATCCCGCGATTCGAACCCAAAAGATATCGGTCTCGTGCACAAACGCTTAATCTCCAGGCCATTGAGACGGTACCCAACAGTGTTAATGTTAATGTTTATTTTGTGTTCATTAGTTAATTATTTTTAAAAATTCCCGAACACTGTAAGTATTCTATATTCAAATAAGGTAAATTGTGTACATTTGTCGAACTATATGATTACTAAATATGGATACATGTAGACATCTATATGACTGGTTTGTTTTAAATACATGGAATGATATCGAGTTACAAGTATTTATTGAAAAAAAAGGATTAATTGTGAATTAGAACATAAAAACTAACCTTTTGAGTTTGTAGTTAGTTAGGCCATATGTAGGATATTATTGAATAATCTTCCCGCTGATTTCTTTCTTTATTCAATTAGCTTCTCATTACTTTTATTAGAAAAACGACCAAACCTGTTAACACATAGAAAAACAAACAATTAATACAAAAGTGAATCAAAATTCACCTTTAATTTTACAAGCTAGTGAGTAACTGGACTCAGTAGCTAGGTGGATAACGCGGTGCCATTTGAAGCAGTACGACTGAGTGCTACTCGAACAATGGATATCAACTCTGGGTTGCTGATAAATCCAACTGACGAGTCACAAGTAGGATGAAGTAGTGCGCGTCCTGATTTCCACTGTTGGCCACCATCCGTCTTTGCTATGTTCGACTATGTTCGCCGGCTACTGTTGCCTTTAACGCCTGCCGGCTGGGAAGCTTCCCTGGTTGTTTTTCATGTCGGTCGATTTGGAGTTCGTATAATTGCAGGATTCTCTGCAGTTCCTGGAAAACTTCCGTACTGTTCATGATACCTTCGCCAGTCGGTATTATCCGTCTTTCGTCGTCTGGAGACAGATCGCCTACGTGCAATGCTTCCTCACGCGGTTTGCGACCCTTTACGGTCATTACGAAATCGAAAGAAACGTGTCAGTATATGACAATTCTGTAATGTCATTCTGGGCCGTTTGAGGATTTTCTTTGACTGAAAATACCTCGGCATTAGAGGCCTTCGTGATTTCGAGGATGCGGTCGGCAGATTCAGCCTAATCGTCTACGGCGTTGTTTTGAAACGAGGCGAGTACTGCTTCACCAGTTGAGGAAGTTTAGACAAGAAGAGTTGTTTGAATGGGCCTTCATCGAAAGCTCTTTCGCCGATTGTCTCACTCATCTTTAGCAGCATAACTGTCGCAGAACCATGTTGCAGATCGATATTATTAAGGAGTTGATCTAACCTTTGTCAAACGGTTAGGTCTCTGCGTTTAAGAATCGACCGTTTCAGAGTTACGTAAGGTTCCGAAACATCACTAGTGAACATATCAGGTGTGACCTACCTGTCAAATTCGCGCGGTAATGCATTTACAACCACGAGGAAACGTGCGCATGATTTAGTCATTCCGCGCTCATAGAAATCGGCCTCTGCGTAGCAGAACCAGGCTTTTGTAGGTTTGTGTGTGAAAATCCCTCCATGCATACATTTGCAACTTCTTCTAAATGGTTTCCTTAGTTGTACAATATTGTTGTTCTTTTGATGCCATTTGAGATTGTAATGTTTCATTTCATAACAGTCTTAGCATTTCCTCTTTTGCTTTCACTGAGTTTCTATGTTTCTTTCTGAACTGTATTTATGTTGTTTTAGTTGATATTTAATCTTGACAGCAGCCATATTGATTGTTCACACTTTGATTGTGTTGCTTGATTTGACTGGGATCCTGCATTTTGGTTGTGAATTGAAGTACTTTCCCAGAATTGGAAACACTGTGTTATAAAGCAACAAACTTTTATCTTTTGAACAGATTCTTACTTGATTTATCCAGGAAGGATAGATCTACATATTTATTGTAATTTAGATCAATTATTGTGGGAACAATTGTTGGTTGAATAACTGAGTGGTAATATTTGTTTAGAACCGTTGTTATCCCAATCACCTTGTTTTGATTTCGATTGATATTCACGCGTCTCTTCTAATCCAGACAGTTATTCTTCAGACAAACTTAGTTTGGATCTTATAGGTACCTCCCGGTGAAACTACTAATATAAACTTCAATAAACAAAATATCTCTAAAGCAATTAAACAGTCTGACACCGATGGATCAGATGGTATTCCAGTTAGCATGCTGGAACTTGAACGTGATGATATGTGTGTTTACTTCTCAATCTATTTGCGATATCACTCTCTTCATCATGTTGCCGTGCTGCCTGGAAAACTACACATATCATTCACAAGATTAAAACAGGACCAGAAGCAAATTTTGGAAATTGTCAGCCCATAAACATAATTCCAGTGATATGATATGAATGAGTTTCCTGATCAAACAAGAATTGTTAACCAATTTGAACTTATTCTTTAACCATATTTTAATAAGCATTAGATTATCCATGACTCCTATTTTATGACACAATAAATAAATCACATTCAATCTGTTCAGAACTTTAGATAATACGAAGAGCTTAGAGTTAAACATGTATCCCATTAACTGAAAAACAGTGAAGAATAAGAAAATAGTGAGTTGATAGCTTAAAAAATGCATGCCACACATTCACATTTACCAATGAAAGCCATTGACAATAATTGGTGATAACATGAATGTATAAGTCGGTCAATCTGAATATGGATCAAAT